>NC_051176.1:310810117-310838613 GCF_013339695.2 Rhipicephalus sanguineus | reverse complement strand
CCCAACATCAAATGCATGCTAGTTTTCAACTGCAAATTGTCCGCCTTAACGCTTCAAATCCCTGCTTTGCTAGTCTCAAGTGTTTGCGAGTCCCTTCTGAAGAAGCTTAAAGGTCCTGGAAACAATAACTCTAATGAGTGTGAGCGACAACCCACGATAGCTATACGTACGTACACCGTATCTCGCACAACTTGAAAAAAGCACTCTCAAAGTACAGTGTCAATGTCGTGTTCACGGCTCCATGCAAGCTCTCGAAGGTATGCTCCATGATGTCAAAAAGAAAAAGCAAAAAATGTGAAAAGAACCATGACACTATTTTCACCGAATGTGATACCAATGTCGTATATAAGATCCCCCTCAGCTGCGATAAAGTTTACATAGGACAAACAGGTCGATGTTCAATGAGAGGGCCAGAGAGCACGCGCTGTCTGTTAAGAACAACTCGGGAGGGCATTTGCCGAGCATATTGCAAAAGATGCGGGTGCATACCTGAGTTTGCGCGCACAAGTTTCCTAAAGAGGGCACTAGATAGGACAGAAAGGGAGATATTTGAAGCCTACTATATTTTAAAGACCGGGTGACAGCTGCATTAGCACGCCTTCAATAACACTCATGAGTAATGAAGTGACCTTCTTGGAAGGGCATGTTTAACTTTCACCTCATTTGGGTTATTCTTACTTTCATTTTTGCTGTTTTATTGACGCCCCTTGCACGTTTAAGTCTTGTTGCCGTTATTTCTTGTTGATTTTTGACGCACCCTATTGGACCTTTAAGTTTTGTTGACGTTCATTACAATTCTTTGCAGAAGCACACGCGCTTCCGTTAGAGAGAAAAAAAAATGTTTTTCTTGTTGTTTTTTGTTCATTGGTTTTTTTCTGAATCGTTACGCCCGCAATTCGCCGTTGTTATGTAAACTGAAGCATCGCTTTTACGTATGACGCATTGTTCCTAGTTACTGTTCATGTAGAACCGTGTTTCGCCATGTAAAAACAATCTTATGAACAATCTCCAAGTTTCTTGCTTATTCTTTGGTCCTTTTGCCTTTATCTAGCGGCTTCAGAATTGCAATCTGTTGAACATGCGTGCAACCGCCAAAGTCATGGAGCTTTCTTGTTACCCAATGTTCGCCAAAAAAGTGATTTCCTGCTGACAATGCTTATAGATATGATCCCCCCTTAGCTTTGTGCCTGATTATCGCGAGTGTCATGCCCTTGCTGTTCTTGTGTTCCTTATATATGTATGCACGTACGTTCTTGAATAAACACAGTTGGAAGTTAGCGCCAGTCCGTCCTCTCTGTCTGTCCGTGTGTTGCTTTGCGCTACAACTTTTTCCTTCAGAGGTCAAGGTGTGACGTGGAACATTTATCACAGGACTTTTCACATTTGCTTACGCACTGACGCGTTAGTGACAACGACCGTTAACAAAAAATAAACGGCAGCCATGGATAGCCACTCCTGAGCGTTTCCGTCATCACGCTGACAAGCTATGAAAGACCTGTGTATGAAAGGGCGGTCGACTGACGTGCCTATTATTTGGCCAACAGGAGTCGCATTCTGGGTCGGTCGTCGAAAGCAGTACAGCACGGGTGGAACCGGATGCCCACTTTCGCGCCCAACTCTATATGCGATGCAAGCCCGTGCATTCAGAAGCGCCTTGCACTCGGCAAAATACTGCATCAGAAGCTGAAACATCTACCAATTTCGTGTTGGCTATTTTCTTGCAATGTAAGAGAAAAAAATCCCCAAGGACACAAATATCTGCGGAGCGTTCAAGCTTGTTTTCACGACGGTATCTCAAGCGCACGCATGGATGGGCGCAGGCTTTTGGTATTCACGCTGAGCCCGTTGTTCTTGGCGTCAAGTTTCTAACATCAAAAAGGGCGCGGAAAGCACCAGCTGTTTATTAACGCTCAAGGCTAGAAAACTTAGCTTCCAAGCATGCGCACTTGCGTGTAAGTGTGACGCCCGACATGTCATCACTTCTGGAAGTATCGCGCGTATTGTCCGTAGGCCATTTCTGTGCGTATGCGTTTACCTGGCGTGACACCTCACTGAAGCTGGTGTTAACCCCCATAACGAAGAGTGGCGTCGCTGCAATCGCGGTAATGTGCCGTCACGGCAAGGACTCGCCTGCTCCGCCGCCGCCGATCGCCTTTCACGCCCGTTCGCTGGTGATCAATCCGAAATGCAAATCTCGCAAGGTTTCATTACTACCCGACTTACTAAGCTGTAGAAAGTTTGGACAGTCCAGCTTAGGAAGGGCCCATTCTCATCTAAACGCAAGCTTGACCGTGTTTAGGGCACGTTTAGAACAGCAATGCATTCGTCGTTTACACCGCGCATTCCAAAGAATCGGTGCTGAGAAAATTCCGGCTAAATGGTTCTAACTTCATTGCAGCTTGTTTTAGACTCTGCAGTTGAAACATTTCTGCTGAAGTATTGCAAATGAAACTAGAACATTTGTAATTATTTACTTTGTGGTTTATCATACAAGTTATGCCCGCCTCAGGGAATAATATCGGTGATTTGACAGAGTTGCGCTTTCTGCTATAGCAGACTTTAGGTGAACGTGTCTGTCATGAAATCCACTTGGCGCATTTAAAGAAATAAACGCTATAACGAAATCAGTTTCATATAGCGCATTCGGAAATGCTGAGATATCTGAACATGTAGTCGTACCTGCTTTGCATTAAATGCAGGTCATTTCTACCGCAGCGTTGCACACGGTAATTTTGACACCATGCATATAACGCTCGTTTATTAATTAATTTATTTATTTATGAATACTGCAACCCTAACATAGGGTTTTGGCAGGGTGGATATACATTTGCTAAATTTAGAAATCGGCAAACAAATAAATATAGAACAGGTAAGGTATGTACACGCTTTCAGAAGAAAAAGACAATACGACAATGGTTTGCAATATACAGGCATAAAGGCATATAATGAAATCAGCGCTGCATTCAAGATGATTACGAGTGGAGAATCGCTACAGTGATTGAAGTAAGGAGCAGGAGCACAGCATGTAATACAATTCACACTCACTACTAAAGCTGCGCAGCAAAAGGTTCAGGATGACTGGGAAACAACTTCGTTACTAAGATTATTCCATTCGGTAATTGTCCTAGGAAAAAACGAATACTTGAATGTGTTATTACGGGTGGAGAATTTTTTTTATTTATTTTATTTTTTATGGGGTTATTGTAAAGGCATGTCTCTGCCTTGTGGCATATCTTTTGCAGAAATGAAGTATATGTGATAAGTCTAACTTAAAATAACCTTTAACTAACTGAAAGAAAATTTCAATCTCAATACTTTATTTCTTTGTGTAGGTGTAACAGGCAGAACATGGCCTCCGAGATGGCGGGTGCGCGGCGGGTTTTCTCCGGCCGTCCCAATCGCACGGAGAGAGCGTATTTCCCAAGGTGGGCGTTGCCCGCTCTTTTCTCCGCACCGCGGCGCACTTACTTGGGATCGGAAAAGCTGCCGCGCTGTTGGCGCAGCTTGCATGTGGCGAGGAAAAAAATGGTTTTGCGCTTTTAGTAACCTCGCGCTGATTTGGAAATGTCTGGTCAGGTGTACGAGAGGCCAAGTCAATGCCGGGGCTACATCGATTCTCAAACGGGCTTCATCATCCGCTACCGCCATTACAGTGCCGCAGATCGACCCGAGGATTAAATGAGAGAACAAGTATTCTTTTACGTACCCTTCAGGAACGAGACCGTCGACGTTCTCGATCACAACAAATACGTACGAGGCCAACAAGGACCTGATTGCCGCCAAACAAACGTTTGATGCTTAACATTTCTCACGTGTTTACTTTAGTGGGACGAATTACTCGTATTCACGGTTTACCGATGATGCCCTCCGGAGCTTCGCCCCACTCATCATCATTCACCCCGTATATATGCTGTAATTTTTGCGCAAAATAAGATGAACTTTACCTACCGCACGCCGACTCGCCCGTGCGTTCGGCTGCTGGCGTTCCGAACCGAGACAAATACTTCACGCACAACTTCCACTTACCGTACACACACCACTTCTATTACAGATAACACCCAGCTGAACAGCAAGTATGGTGCGCAAGTAAGGTATGCGTCAGCGATCAGTCGAAGGACGCAATGCTGAATGTTCGCGATGTTCGATAATGTTCTCGAATGCGTTATGAAGTGAACCTGAACGCCGACTGCAAAGCTAGCGCAAACAGTCAACATTCACCAAATGTCGAAGTAAATGGCATCTCGCACGGTCATTACGCTAATGCACAGCTCCGAACCTTGCGAACACACCCGGCCGTGAAACGAAAAGAGACCGATGAAGCCACGAAGAGAGTTCGCGAGCACATGGCAACATTCCCCGCACGTTTCATTAGCTACACCGCTTACCGCGCAGTCGATTCATGACTGTCGATAACTCGAAATCCCTTCTGATATCCTTTGGAAGAAACACACACACACATATTGAAGTTACGCCCGAGCGTAACACGGCATCGAGGCGAAACGATCGGTCACTTCTCAACACACGCTACCAACGCGCCGGACGGTCCGGAAGGGAAATGGCCGCCGCCGCCCAATGTTGCCCGCGCGCCGCCTACCTTTGCGGTACTCTGAAATTTTCCAGTGACTCTACGGAATCCCAAGTGAGTGCGCCATCTCGCGGTACCCGGGGCGCGCGACGCGATGTTCGTTTTTTTGCTGGGGAGCGCGGCGATTGGGACGGCCGGAGAGAAACCCGCCGCACGCCCTCCATCTCGGAGGCCATGGGCAGAAAAACAGTGTTCCACACTCGCCGCCATGGCTGCAATCGGCGCTGACTAACACTCCAAGGTTTAAATGCACATATATACCCCATAAAGTGGACGGGAGAATGATCGCCGCCGTAGGTCAGTGGTAGAGCATCGGACGCGTTATTCGAAGGTCGCAGGTTCAGTCCCTGCCTGCGGCAAGTTTTCTTTTCGTGCACTTTACTTGCATTTTATCCTAATTACTACAAATAGCATCCCCTATGTCTTCCTTGGCATTATTGTCTGTTTGTTCTCATTAATACGACGTATACTATAGCAATTTAAACATCAACAGCAGCAGATTATCTGGGGGCAAAAATAATCCAGGAAAGCTAGCAACAACGCAACACTCAAAGGCGTCACAGCGGCGTCCTGTCGCTCAGGCATCCCGTCGCCGTGCCGTTCAAAGAAGCCCATTCATCCGCAGCGGAAGGCCACCGAGAGGAATTCGGTGGTCATCACGTCGGTGTTTCACTCACTTTCTGCCGCCGCTAGCGTTGTGGCGGCTGGCGGGTTCCTCTGTCCCGTGTGCCTCAAAACAGCAGATGCACTCTGCTATCTCTAGCGTTCGCAGACTTCACGGTACCACGCACAGGCATCACGTCTTCCGCAGTTCGCAACGCCGTTCCCTCTATCATTCCCTTGACAACGTAACGAGTTCCCGTTACAGTTCCAGCGGTCCTTAATGGCACGGTGGCGTTCCTCCCAGAACTAGTTCCAGGAACGCCGTTCCGTACAACACTGCTAGAGGTTGAAGGGAAGAAAATAAGTTTTTTCTTGTTTGCAGCACGGCTCAGCAGCGCACGCGAAGCAGCGATCGTGCATCCCACGAATGACTCTTTCGAAGGCCATGAGCGTAGCTCTCGGCCAGGTGCACCCCATTCTTCTGAGTGGTGCTGGTTGCACGCGGCGGTGACCTGGGGGGTGAGAGGAATTCGGCGGACGCATGTTCAGGGTGTAAGAAAAATAAATTCAGTTGTTTACACTCCGCTTCAACGGCGCGTCCAGATACCGCTATACGCAAAATGCTTTGCGTGTACCGGAATACCGGGTGTGAACTGCGCATGCGCACGCCCGGTAAACATGAACGCGCCGCCGAAAGCGATTGCCGTCCACCTCGAATCTATCAAGTGGCCGTCGCGCGCTCTGTCGCTCGTTATCTCAGAACTGATGCTGTTATTTGCTTTAGGTTCACGTCCTTAAGCTTCGACAGCAAGGTATTCGTGTCGATTCGGCACCGTTTTCGAGAGCCATACTCAAATAATCAATGATGTAGGCTTAGCGAGTGACAATCCTGGAATCTCGGAGGTCATACATTATGTGTTTGTTAGTTGTTTTTATCCTCCATAGCTGGAGCAACTTGACATGGTGCGTTTCTGTGTTTTCGCTGAGTGACCGTGTGGAGAAATATTTTAAAAGGCAACGCATTCGGAAGTACGCCGCTGTCGGGAATTTACATCGGCAGAGAAGTAGAATGCATAATGTTTCTGCAACAACATTTCTGTGGTTGTCTGGTTCATCTTAGCGCCACCAGGTGGCCCCACATATCCGGCCTTTCACGGTTACGGTAACCCGGTATGCTAAAGCAAAGAAGTGTGCAAGCGAACTAAACGTTTCTAATGTCGCGTGACACAGGTTGAAAGCGCAAAAGACGAAGACAGAGAAGAGGCTTGACACACACGTCTCTGTCTTCGTCTTTTGCGCTTTCAACCTGTGTCACGCCAAACCAACAAGCCCAAACAGCTACCCTAATGTCGCCGGTTCGCGTGACTATGCGAAGCACTTTGCAAAATGCGGGCAAGTTTGGCAACCAGGTGAGAAAAAATGGGTGTAGTTCGCAGCGGATGCTCTTTTTGCTTGCCCGGTGCAGCGGGCACGTCACTCCAATGTGGTCTGACGTCACTTTAGCCTCCAAATTTGGTGCCACCAGTTGGCACTTGGCGCTGCTGTTTCTCTTTCCCTGTGCTTTTTGTTTGCTATTTCAAACTTTGCGTCAGGAACAATAAGCATATTCATCAAGCCAGGAACAAATTCTTCTAAATTTATCGTGTATATTTTTGCGTGGCTGAAGCGACCTCAAGCATTTAGGAACAGCACAACAAACACTAAAGGCATGTCAGCCACTAGCCGATGACGCTGAACTTGGATTTCAGTTCTCTAGGCCGCTTATTCACAGCGGCAATTTTCAAGAGCTTGGAATTGATATAAAAAGGCGGCTATGAAACAGTTGCATCGAAATGAGCCAGCATGCAAGCGTGAAGGAACAAACCCAGCGTTTAGCCATGGCCATGAAACGGCGCCGATACTTGTCGAGGCGTTTTCACTTGTTCCTATAGCGGAAGTGAGCCTGCATTTCCGGGCTTCCTCGCGATGGCGCACGAGAGCGAGCAAACCAGGATGTTCGGCGGCAGATAAACAACGCGGATGCAGGAAGCAGACAGGCAGCCGCCCCGGTCACTCTCCGTTTCGATCGCCCGCTGCCGGAAAAGCGCTTTTGTATACTTTGACAGAAATAGTGTCGGATTCGGCCGTAGCATGCGCGGCTGGCTGAGCGACCTTTCTATGGCGACGATTCTGCTGTACGCACCCCGGATGGCCAAATTACTTAACATCGATGCTGCAGTATAATCGCACGATGCAAAAATTCGGTCACGCGTGCTACAACCAAAGCGGATTTCTGTTTAAAGGATGACTGTGCCCCCTCTGTTGCTCTCAAGATGTCAACGCTCTGACTTTCTGTCTGGTTCTGTGTGACTGTATATGTAACAGCGAAGCTTTCTTAAAGTCAATAAACTGCTATTCTTTCTTTGATTTTCATTTGCCTCCGGCGATACGTGAGTGGCGCAGGCTTTCTCTGGTGTTGTTACTTAATCATGTTTACCGACACGCTCAGTACTAGATTTTTCAAAGTTAATAATCCCTGCGGCCTGCCACATAATCATGTGTTGCACGCAATTTCCCTCTCGTTACAAAGCAGCGTACAGAAAATTCGTTGTTTTCCAACGAGGCCTTTCTCCGCTCATGCAGTACAGATACCGGCATGTAACGATACCATCGTACTTGATAATCTGCACTGAAAGGTATCGATCCGCGTATCAGTCCCTTCGAGTGGAAACGCTGAGCATTGTAAATAGAGTAACACGATATTTACAGTAAAGTTTACACATACATGAGTCATGACAGCGTATCTATTTAATCAAAGATACAATTCATAAGATCCACTCGCTGGAAGCAAGCACTTGCTATCCGCCGCGAAACGTGAACGAACCGGTAAAGATAGCGAAGGCAGATAATCTAACGCTCAAAGAAAACGTGATCGCAAACAGTTGCCCTTCAGTGCATCCCAAGAGCTAAGCACTAATTTGTGCGCATTAACGGTGCAAGAGTCAGTCTGTGGCTTCGTAGCTCCTTCGCGCACGTTGCAGCACTTTGTTTGACTCAATGGAAACGAGCCGATAACGAAGCCAAGGAAGGCAAGTTAATTGTAGTAATTGTGATTTTGAGGGAAGTACAGCTGACGAAATCCCGCAGGGACCAAACCTGCAAACTCCGAAGGTTGCAGGTTCGGTCCCTGCTCGGTTACGGCGACAGCCAACGATCCAGGAAGGGGCGCTTGTAAGGGCCGCGCTAAGAGACAAAGCAGCATTTGGATCACAAATAATTTCCACTCGCTTTCTTCGCTGCCCGCACATGTAAGGCGAGACAGTTTGTCCTAAACCTGTAATTATTAGGTTAAAAAAAACTTAATCGACCACATGGATAATGCCACAAAATGGTTTGATAGGCCAGTAATATAGCAACCAAACTCTACTGAGTTGATAAATTTGGCCAATAATAAAGGAGAGCACGGCTAGTTGACAGTTATTCGTCGTAGAGAAAATTCACCGACGATTACGATACTGCCTAATGCGAATTCTGAGCGCAGCTTCGTCTTGGGGCAAGGCCAACTGTGCTTGAAGTTTTGAGTTTCCGCAAGGTATCGACTACGCCATAAATCATAATTTTTGTGAAGTAGGACAGCACCCACCACGCTTTTTATTCGTCTTTTTGCGGATAAGCGAGGTACCCGCTATACACCTGTAAGGTATTATGTGCACTTTGTTGATGCTGCATGTGCCTGATGACGATTAAGATTATGACTGAGCACTTTGCAGTGGGTGGGAAGCATTAAACTACACATTCGTTGCGCAATTAGCATTGTACGAGGATTGGTTGTTATTTTACTTTCTGCCATGCTATATTACGTAGGTTAACGTGATTTCTTGCCCGACATAACGCCTATTATGGTCTTTTTGCAAGTGAGGTTCAAGCACCTGCGTGGCTCTGTGGTAGACTGCCAATCAAAGGGCCTGGGTTCAAATCGCATACGATCCTGATATTTTTTCTTCGTTTTTACTTTTTTCATTGCTATCGGTTACGGCGACGGCGACGCCGCTCAGCGCAGTAACGGGCGCCAAGAGCTGCGCTCTAAAAGGCATGCAGAACAAGAGAAACAGACAGCGAAAACGCCGACATTAAACTGAAACTTGGCAGTGTTTCTATTTGCGGCACTTTACAGATGTTGATAGGGTGCATCACTGCGCTTGAATTGATTTTATGGCGTTGTCTCAGTTTGTTTCATTTGTGCGTGTCAAGGCTCACAGGAATAGAGACGCTAAGTGTAGCTCTTGTAAGATGTCCACTTTTGCTTATGCCATTTTGCTTGTGCTAAGCGAAAATTTTGCATAAATTATTTTGACTCTTATATCATTATAAAAGTAGTCGGAGTGCAACAGATTGTGGCTTATTGTATGTCACACACACACACACACACACACACACTACACACACCACACACACACACACACACACACACACACACAACCACACACACACACAACACACACCACACACACACACACACACACACACGCTAACGCGCTATACGCGCGGGGGAACACGTACGCACGCACCCGTAATTTTTTTCTTGCTTGTGTGACATAGAATGCTTCGTTGTACAACCAATCTCATGACATCTCTTTCGAGCGTTTGACAGCCGTAGGAATTTGCTGGTGTCGGCGTTGCGGTGCGTAGATTTCTTGGTACACTTGTATTGAATAACGATTCTTTAAAATACATCCTAGGTACCGCATTTACTCACAATATGTGGCTCGACCCCCATAAAATGTGCCTTCCAAGGAATTAAAAAAAAATCAAGTACAAGTCGACACATGTCTTTTGCAAACAGGTGACGTTTCAGGACACCCGCGAGCAAAAGCGTGTCCTCTGAAATCTGTATTTCCTATTCGAAGATGGTGCCTATGACTTATTTACACACACCTAGCAAAAGTAAGACCTATGTGTCAGCGCTTCTATCGTGTTCCTTCTTCCCCGGTCCCCGGTCCGCGCGCTGCCCTCTTCGCAAAAAAGTGAGGCCTCCGAGATTTCCGTGTGATGTCCAGAGCTATCGCGTTGGTGTAGGCTCATCATCGGAGGTGCTTCTATGTCTTCCCGCGGTATGATCGCGTTGTCTTTGCATTTCTTGTGTTTGTCAGTCGTCGTGCAAGTGTGCTGCTTGCGTTTAGTTATTTAACGCCTTGAAATGTCGGTGGCCACATGCAGTGGTTATGGTTCAGTGGATGACGCCCTTCTCATTTCCACGGTTTTATCTGTGGACAAAAATCTTGACTCAGTGCGCTAGCATGTGCAGCTGTGGTTGGCCACATTGACGGTGAACTCTGAACGTTGTAGCGGCGAAGCTGCTCTAGCTCGGCGTAAAGTGTGACCGTGCCCCAAAACTATCATCATCATGAAGGGGTATGTGCCACAGAATTTTGGCAACACCCGCTACTCAACGCTACGGCGTGGCCTGTAGTAACCCTCAGAACGAGAACAGAGAGAGACAAAGCTATCATCATCATGAAAGGTATGTGCCACAGAGCATGGGCAAATCCCACTACTCACCGCTTCGGCGTGGCCTGTAAAGAAAGAGGGAGAGAAAGAAAGAAAGGAAGACAGAAATAGAGAAACAAACAGGGACCCAGAGAGAAAGTCATAGAGAGAAAGAGAAAAATTCTTGCCGAAAAATTCAGACCAGCACACCCTCGATCCGAAGGCGAGCGTCCTAACCACTCGGCTATGCAGGCACGCCAGCAGAGCATAGCATAGCCTCCAGTAGTATAGTGCAGCAAAGGGAGGTAGGGATGTGAGCGTGAGGAGGGTTGAGAGTAAAGCGTAGCGCAGAAAGAATGAGAGAAATAGAGAGAAAGAAATGCAGAAAGAGAGATCAAACAGAGAGGAAGAAATAAAGGGTGAGGAAAGAAAGAAAGAATGAGGAAACAAGCATCGTGTCGTCCAGCGACCATATACCGCACCACCTGGCCAAGCTGCGCATGCGTTGTAGCTAAGCCAAGCCCACCGACGGAGACATCGCGCGCAACCTCCGCTCTATTCGCCGCGAGATCGGGCTACAGGTGGCAGCACCGCCGCAGCGCTAGTGTGGATAGGAGTTTGCCGGCGCGTATACAAAGGCACACAACAGCGTTTCGTTGTGAGCGATTTGACCCGATTTCCGGCAAACAAACTGCGTTGACTGCAGCTTTATGGTAATCTGTGCGCTCTTCATTCCCGAATTAATGCACGAAGCGCGCCGAGCGGTACTATTACTCGTGAGAGCAGCGCATTTCGCCAACGAACGGATTGCTCGCATTCGGCAACAGTCGGCGTTTTCGCAATGGATGACGTTTTGTTGTTGTTTTATTTGTACATGTTTAGCTTGTGTTCCACCTACTACGCCCTGCTGTAGCGCGACTGAATTAAATATTTACTTCTTGTTCATCTGGATACCCCCCCCCCCAAAAAAAAAGAAAGCCCCTATTCCTGCACGATAAGTTCAAATAGCACTTCGTGCACTGCGTGCTCAAATATTCATCCGCATTTCTTATTCAGTTCATGAAATGCAGGACACTTGGTAGGTTTACCGAGGAACACTACGTGGCTGACAGGGCTTTAGCGCTACTGAGACGTTTACCACGCACACACTTGTTTTATTCCAGTAACAGTACACAAAGGTCACTGTACAGCACGGAACATTTTTCGATCGATTACTTGCACGACAGTAATGGAACAAAGGCCCGGTTATTTCACGGGACCAAAGTGCGTTTTTTCACGCGAATAATGTCCACTGCCTTCCGGCAATCTATAACAACGCAACACAAACGCTCAAGATAATGTAAAGAAAAAAAGATGTGGCTTCGCGTGAAATTACTACGACATAAATTTAAAGTACGCCGTTTGGATTAATTTTGACCATTAGGGCTCTTTTATGCGTACCTTTATCTAAGTACATGGGTGTTTTTGTATAAATTTCGCCAAAGTTAAAATTGCGCAAGGCAACTCAGTTTTTCGATTTCCGTGTCATTCCATTTTCTGTTATTTTTAGGGGATAATTTAAGTACGAAGTGTCAAACGTGACTTGACAGAAATATTTCTCCGCAGTGGGACCAGGGCCGTACACAACTAAAGCTCGTGGTGTAACCTCTAAACGACAGTCACGAAGTTATACAGCTAACCATAACGAGCAAGTGAAGGAGAGCCTTTTCTTTACCACCGAGCCGCTAAAAGGCTATATTCACATGAAATTTAATACTTCTCATCTTTAGGACAACGCTAAGTACACTTTGCAATGCGCTTGCACCACAGAGCGGCACCTACTGACATGACTCTCGTGAATGGAGGATACGACGACCACACACAGCACTCTCGACAAGTGCACTCACTGATCTTATTGCAGTACATATACAGCCGATCAAGGCTAACTGCTTCTTTACATCGTGTTAGGCATGCGTACGTGCGGTTAAGGTTGCACTACAGCAACGAAACGAACCGCCTTTTGAGGATCTGCATGGCGTACGCGCACATGCAAACACAACGTGGCTAGCAGACGACGCATGGAGCAATCCGCACTAGGCGCGTTTCAGCCAGTAGCCGCCAGTATCCGCCAGGCGGCGACACCGCTCGATCTCGCGGCCAATAGTGCATAGCCTGGCCAGGCCCCGGAAAGTCTCAAGTTCCAGCGATCGCTGCAGAGGGCGAAAAAATCAACCGCGGCGAGTTCCATCGATATGCGCGGAGAGTGGAGCTACTGACTCCTCTTTTAGCGGTCGGATAAGTTAGTTCGCATTTTCCGTGTTAGGGGCGCTCAACGCGGCCAAAAAATTTATTTCAGAATGTATCAGAAGATTGTTGAAAGCTTAGTTACCGTGTCATTTTGCATATAGCTAGTAGGGAACAGTTTTTATGTTACTTCTAGAGTTAATACAAGAGCTTGATTGTTTGAGGACAAGTATTGAGATTACATTGACGCTCGAAAAGCAGCAGCCCATTGGTATTGATTGCGCTTCGGCCGGTTATTTCATTCAAATTGTACCGCGGTCGTTTGCTTTGATCGGCGTTACGCAGCTCCGTTTTAAATCAGTTTTGATATAGCAATGCGAGTTTGTGCGCCAAATTTTACATGCCGCTGCCACAAAGCGAACGTGTCTAAAGCCTGTGAATCACGTCAGCTGCGGCGCTTCACCGGCTGCCAGCGTGAAAATTCAATGCCAGCAAGGAGCTCGGCGACTACCTACGAAAACGGAATAACCATGCACCATGTGGGTGTGCGCACCGGTGAGTGAAAATGCACTGCTTTGCATTTTAACATAGCTTTTTTTTGCATGCGCTACGGTTTTTGTCATTTCAAAAGGTTTTACGACTCGTCCAGCTGATCGGATGCACCGCTTGTGGATTACAATGACATTTTCTAAGATTATTTACTTCGCTCTCACTTTTGCAAAAAATATCTTTACTGCTAAACTTTGTAACACAGATCGCAGCATAAGTTTTGCCTATTTCTGCACAAATTAGTCTTCTGAGATAAATGCTCATAAGTCCAATGCATGGTAGAGCCAAGTGAACTTATAGTATGTATATGCATTTATACATTTTCGTAAGTTTACAATCATACAAATTACATTTACACATACCATGTAGTTTATAGAGTTGGGAAATTAACTAACTTAGTATCCTCTAATTGAGGCTTGGTCAGACACGGTCCACTGAAGGTCACCACTAAAACAAATTCACAAACAAAGCAATGTTATGTGCACACTATTTTTCTCATGCAGTGCTCTCATATACATTCTTCTCAGACATGAATCGCAATCCACTCACGCTTCTACCATAGTAATCATTATTTTTTCCTCTTCCAACCCAACTACAGCCTCCAAGAAACTGCTCATATCAGCACACGCTCGGATGCTTTATCTCTGAACCTACCTCAAGTCAGCAGAGGATTTTCCACTACTGAAAGTAAATTCGTCGTCCCAAATCTTCACAAGGTATGGTTGTAAACACTTTACTTATTGAACCAATTTTTTTCCTTTCATCATTTCTTTCTTGCTTTTTCTCATGACTCAATTTTTTTTCTTCTCAGAAAACTGGACAAAAGAGAGATCATTGGTTTCCAAGCTACCCACACCAAGTCGTAAGAAGCTCAAGAGTCGCCTATCCACCACCAAAGTTTACCAGGCGGATAAATGCAAGCCTTATACTGAAAAGCAGTGATAGTGTACGGTATGTTGAAGCAGTACAAAATTGGGTCCACAAATTATTGCTTCTTGCTTCATGAATTACTCAGTTTAGAGGAAATGTGCTGGCTTCAAATTTCTTGGATAGTGCATGTGATGGGGCGCACATACTGTACTTTAATCTACGTGTGAAACTTTGCATAGAGTATCACACGTAACTTGGTAGCAAGTGGGCCAGTAGTAGTGCATATTTAGCAGCACTTGTTTTTCCCAGTGAATATAGTTTGCTGCAATTGTGGAGGCTGTTGCAAAGCAATGGCAGGGAAAGCTACAGTAGTGCTGAAACAAAGAGTTATGTGTACCGATTGCTTGTAGGGAGGGACATTGTGAAGGTTCTAAAATAGAAAACTGTGTGCAAACACTCGTGCCTTCATTAAACAAGGCATTTCGTGTAGTGGTCACCTGGAGAATAGTTTCCGGGTCGCTACTCTGGAATAAATAACGTTTGATGATGGGAGTAGGAGAATAGAAGCATGTGCATAAGGACAGTTTGGGCAGTGTCTATGAAACAGGCTGTTGAATTTGTAGAGCATTTGAAAATTTAGTCTTTAGTTTTATTCAATGAACTTCGCCAATACATTAATGGGATGATATGTAAACAGACACATCCAGAAAAGAGGGTACAGCACCGTTGCATTTGTGCAAGCAATTTGTTTTGTATGTGAAGTGGAACCACAGACAAGTAGCAAATAATATTTGTTCTAGATAACAGACCTGACACATGACACGGAGTTTTTAAAAGTATGTTTATTTTTAACAGAAAAATAAATGAGTGCACTCAATAGATACAATCAGAGTTCAATAGAGTTGGCCAGTGTTTGTGCACGTTAAAGATTTGAATGTGTAATAACTGCTATTTCTTTGATGTTGGCGTGAGCTATATATCCAAAAAAGGCTAGTTTTGTGTTCATGCTTGTGATGCGCTGCAGGTAGACACAGACCAGAAAAAACGAGAACAACACAGGGTGATGCGCAACACCTTGTGCTGTTCTCGTTTTTTCTGGTCCGTGTCTACCTGCAGCGCATCACAAGCATGAAGACGTGCCATCTAGCCCCTATTGCCGCCTTATTAGTTTTGTGTGACACCCGTGTTAAGAGTGAGGCAGACAATTAGGAGGTAGTGAAGAATGAAAATGTAAATTCAGCTTCTGCAATCGTCCATCGTTTAAGCAGTGTCTTTCACGACTATGCACCATTGGCACCAGAAAAAATGGACTAATTTATTTATTTTTCAGTGCGAAACATAGCAATTAAACAAAAAAGCTAATTATATACATTTGACAGAAATGATTACTCACTGCCTAGTTTCCCAACATTGCTACTATTACTTCCAGCACCTCCTAGCTGTCTAGTATACTACTGTTCCAAATGTCTATTGTGCGCGCACACATCATGTGCAGTCTATTGTCGGTGCTGTCCACTGGTACATCATTCTTTTTTATTTATAAATGAGTGCTTTCAGGAACACGCGCAGGCATCCGCTATCACATACGTCGGTTGATAAACAGTGGGCGAGCAAGGGTAGCTCAATTCTCGAAACTTGTCTTCCGTGACAACCTTTAAAGGAATGTTCACTTGCTGAAATGTTGGATTCAGGCTAAGGCTTTCCTTATTCACCAACAGTTACTCAACTGAAGTGTTTGTCCCTGCAACCTCTTTTGAAACATGAACCAAGTTTCCTTTTCAACGTGATACCGTAAATGGTGTTTTCCCAGAACACACGAGCTTAGCTGAACTGAAAGTTGAGCTAAATGGTCGGAATTCATCGTAAAAAGATTGGCGCGCAGGCACGAACACAAGGATATTGAGCACAATAACGAGAACACGTTATGTACAGGAATAGCTAGCACAACAGTGTGGTTTCACTTTTTTTTTTTCAGCGCCGAGTGGCTCTCGCCAATGTGTTGTCAAAATAGTACGTCGGGCTGAAGCTAATCTTACTGACACTGCATCGTTTGCGAGCTTTGATGCTGTTTGTTTATTACCGCTAAAATCGTCAAACGCGCATGTGTAAGTGAGAAAGAAGACGGGCAGCACTGTACGCAAGTACTGTGCAAGGGTCACCCATCGTAAATAGTATCGTCTGACGCTTCGTTCTGCGTACTATAAGAGGTATGCTGAACGAGCCAAGAGACATAGAGTTGCTCAGTTTCAGCTGGCAATTTTATTAAGCAGATGGCTATTTCTGTTTCTTGTATGTATTGTTCAACTCTGTAACTGACAGGGCT
This sequence comes from Rhipicephalus sanguineus, assembly GCF_013339695.2. Classification (NCBI taxonomy): domain Eukaryota; kingdom Metazoa; phylum Arthropoda; class Arachnida; order Ixodida; family Ixodidae; genus Rhipicephalus; species Rhipicephalus sanguineus. The sequence continues at coordinate 310,821,994 of NC_051176.1, read as the reverse complement.
GCTTGTTTACATGTATACTGCTGCATTCGCGATTGCCAATAAACAATGTAAGCTTCCTTGCTTGGCGTGTTTTCTGCCAGTTGAGGCCGTTCGGTCACCTGGCGACGTAACGAAAATGTTTGTAGTAACGATAGGCTGCCGCGGCGCGCGAATACAACCCCCGGACAGCAGTGAATAAACGCCCAGAACCAGCGGGCGCGCACCGCGACCGCCCGCACCCGCCAGCAATGCGGCAGCCATATTGCCCCGGCGCAATGATGATGATAGTTTCCGCAGCGCCATCTCTTGGTCGGATACTTTAGTTCACAACGCCACCGCTACCCTTATTTCCGTTGCACTGTCAAAGGTACAGTTTCCCTTCTGTAAATGGTAGTATAAGTGTTCTGTGGCCTGGCTGCGTACTCCCGAGGAGGAAGCCGCGCATCTAGAAGCTAGACGTGTCGGTAGACGGGGAGTACGAGTGGCGACGGACCCATACTTCGCTGTGCTATGGTGGCTGCCACCATAGCTGTGCCAAGCTTTGCGCGGCTTAGTGCTAACTGTCCGCAATTTTTTCATCGAAGTTTCTAATAATATTTTTGCTTTCTGCTTTTTGTGGTGCGTCTGTATACTGCAAATATGCATATTTAATGTACTAGTGTAGCTGGCGCTGCTTGAAGAACGGCAGGCGCGACAGTAGAATCTGATTATCTCGGTACTTTTGCTAGCATTGATGACGAACATAGGTCGGTGGCTAACTGTGGGTGACACTTCTGGAAAAAAAAGGTGGACCTCTGTTCGAATAAACACGCTATATTAACATTGCATTTGTGGTCATTTCCGTGCGCTGCCAGGGAATTCTTCGCTGTACCCTGCGCACATGAGACATATCGCGAACATGCTTGCTATTGCACTGTTTCCCTCCACCAATGGCTGCCCGGGGGGTCGAATTACTTAAAGGGACCGCCCAGAACATCAAATGACTCCACTGATGGAGAGATTGTCCGTCGCGTTGACTCAAACCAACCCAGTTTTTTTCGTGAGAGGTGGATTTATATTTTTATTTCTTAATTGAAAGTCGCGAAAAATTACCTGTAGCGCCTCTGGCGGCAAAAACATGAACGAACCGATGAACCCGACGACGTGACCGTTGATTGCTGTACTCGGTCGACGATTTTTTGTTAGTATTGAAATATTGATCGTTCCTTTGTATTAAAACGTATTGCTTCATAAAAATGTACATGTAGGCCTGCGTTAGTAGTATGGATTAAAGTGGCGCTGCCTTCGCGTGGCGTAATGATGCCATTGTCCTCAGCGCGTCTTGAGCAACTTTTTAGCGTGCTCATGCAACCGTGCACGAAGTTTCCAGGTCGCTAAGGCTTCGGAGCGACATTGTTTTGCTGCCTACACTTCGTCTCAGAAATGACGCACGCCGCTACTCGGCGCGGCCGCACACATGCGTAGTGATGTTTTCGATCACTTTGCTTGGCTCGTGCATCGAGAGAGTAACGACGCCGGGACAAGCCACCCATGACACAGGCGCAGGCAACTTTGGACGCATGCGCACACAACGCGGTACAAATACAATAATAATAATATCTGGGGTTTAACGTCCCAAAACCACTATATGATTATGAGAGACGCCGTAGTGGAGGGCTCCGGAAATTTCGACCACCTGGGGTTCTTTAACGTGCACCTAAATCTACGCACACGGGCCTCAAACATTTTCGCCTCCATCGAAAATGCAGCGGCCACGGCCGGGATTCGATCCCGCGACAAATACACGGTAACGCACGACATACACGACAAATACGCGACAAATACGCGGTACAAATACAGGGAAGGTGTATAATGCCACATCATCTCATTGTGACAGCGTGTTATTTGAAAAAAAAAAATAGTTGAAAAGCTCTAAATAAAGGTGGTTAAGCATAGTTACAGGAACTCCTGCCAAAGCAGAACGAGAGTTTTCACAAATCGCGAGAAGGGCTGGCGGCATCGCTATCAATTGTCAGGGTTGCTCGAGGAAAGGTACATCTGTGTTTAGAGCCTTTCAAAACGAAAAATACTGCATGTAAAATAACTACGAGCTCTTGGGATTAAAGGGGCACTGACAAAAAATTTCGCGGCCGAGATAGCCTGCGGGATCGATTGCCGGGAATATTATCTGCCAAATATCAACAGCGAATATAGCTTGGAAGGTATTTTAAATGAATTTTGAAGTTTGCGTGAGCGATCGACATCCTCGCTCTATTGACACTCTCAAAGGGGACCCTGGGGACCACCCGCTTCCGTCACGTGACCACGCTGCAACAAGTTATGATCACGTCATAGCCGCCATGTTTTTTTGCCGCGTTTGCTCCAGCAGCGGACTTCTCGGCGGCTGCTCGCGAACCGTGCGGAAGTGCGTCACTGTTCTGTGTGCTGACGTGATCGAGCGCTGCACCCGCTAGGTGGTGATAGTTGCACCCGGAGGCTTGTCGTTTTTTAAACCGAAACTGTCACTGGTCGGTAGTGAGGAGCCTGTAATTAATTATCTCTCGCGTGTTGCAGCAAACGATGTGCCGTGTTATGACTAACAGTCCCCCAGCAACACACTGCAGCAAAAAAACGCCAGGCCAAGATTTTTGTGTTAGTACCCCTTTAACTACTGCAGCTACTAACACAGCGAAGGGTGAGCTTTCTGTCGCGCCATAAAAAAATGGGTCGAAAAAAATTAGTTGTCGGTCCTTTTAAAAGTACGTCACACGTAAACTTTTTCACTAGTAAAATTTTTTAGAATAATCCAAGGAAATTTTATATGACAATTTACGGATTTAGAAACTAAACCGTCCCGATTAAATAAAAAAAATTACGGCAGTGGATCAGACATTTCCATGACAATGACCGAACGAGCAGGCTCCCAAAGACAGAATATTTGAAACAGAGAGGTTCAAATTTAATTCGATTAGCTAAATAATCCCTTGAGAATGTTTTTTAAAGACGATAGTCTTTCTTGGGGAACTTAAACGCAGAAATTTTGGTCTGTGTTTCTGTCTGTCCTTCTGTCTGTCTTTCTGTTTGTCGGCACGTCCCTCGATACAGCCACTCGGCCAAAGTTGAACCACTTGCCCAAGGGCCAGCCATCGTGAACGGCTGAATAGGTTCATACTTGTGTACATTGTTGATCAAAAAGCAAACATTACGCATATCTGAGGCGCAACATCACTAGGTAAGTATTAGGCGGTGTGTTCCTTTAACAGAAAATATATAGATACGCAATTTTAAAGACCTTGATGGTATGCTTTTAACGTTGAGACAGTAACGCGTTTATTAAAAGATTGCCACAGCTGAAGCGATCAGCGGTCCAAGCCGAGCAAGCGCGAGCGCCAACAACAACCGTCTTCGTCGTCTTCTTTCGCAGGCGTTCTTGTCTGCGCCCTACCATGTTACAAATCACTCCCCCGCGGAAAAGGAGCCATCCTGGCCTCCTGGCGACCTAAGGAACAGGTACAACTGGTGGGTCATAATGCGGCTTCAGTCGATCGACGTGAACAGTCTCGCGGCCGCGACGACGGCGGTCCGTAGATGATTGAACAGGCTCAATCATATAGTTAACTGGGGATGCTTGACGTAGGACGCGGTAGGGGCCTTCGTACTTAGGCAGTAGCTTTGTGGAAAGGCCAGGAGCGGAGGAGCGAACGCGAAGCCACACCAACGTTACAGGCGAATACGACTGAGGAGGCAGGTTTTCGTCGTGACGGTCCTTCTGGCCCTACTCGCCCTACAATGTTACAACCCTAGTTTCTTAAGGTGCGCTGAAAATGCGACTGCGCTGAAACTTGTCTTCCTCCGTGCCCTCTGCACAAGCTCATGTTGTGTTTCGGTTTCGGTTCAGTATTGCATTGTACGAATGACAGGGGGCGCCGCTCTGGCATTCCTGTTTTACCCAGGCGACGTGTAAGTAAGAGAGTTTGTGGAGAGTACTCGTTGAGTGCGGACGTTTCTTCTCCTTCGGCGCATCGCGCCAAACAGCGTGTTCGGGCTGGCCGGCGTCCCCACCGGCCGCGTTGGTCACCGCCGGTCTTCGCCTGCCGCTGCGCCGGGACTACCAGCCCGCAACACAGCACTCGTGTTTCCCGACGTATTGCCAGATGGCGTCCATATCTCACGCAGCGCCTCTTCTATCGTCTTTAGACGACATTTGCAGCGAAGCACGCAGATACGCGGCCAATTTTTAATTAGTAAATAAAAGTCACTGCATGATAAATTCATTCGTCCAAAGTACAAAATTAACATGGAGGGAAGGGAGCCAGACCAGCTCTATCCATACAAAAGTTTAATTTAGGAACTCCACAACGTATTTTCATGAACAGTACTTCCTGTTTTCGGGAAGTGCAGAAATTTCTATGCCAAGGTATTTTGTGTTACTATCACCAAATTATTGCATGTTTATATTGTTAAATAGCAGTGATACCACAGCGTATCTTGTGATTTTCATCCTTGTCGCCGTTCTATGCAATGCTGCAATAATGTTCAAGCGAAGGTCGCCTAAATAAATGTGCGCCGCAAGAGTCGGTTTCGGAGCCGGTAGAATGGCGATGACGAAACGCTGCTTTGGTCTTCTATCCCTATTGCTTTGTGGCCATGACACCCAGGTCATTCACATTAGGTGAGAGGAAATGAAAATAATGGACATATGCCAGAACCACTATTTGAAGTGAGCGCAAACAGAATAATCTGCGATAACCACTATCAACATCGATGGGCTGAGTTATCGTAGTGTCATAATAACCACCATAAATTGCCCCCCAAATTCAAACCTTACTGAGAATTACCAGTTAAAACTCTCAGAGAAAATGCCAGATTTTTCTGCTGTTTGCGAGGCTTCTACAGCTATGACATTTCATCTTCTCTGGCTGATTTGCAACACACCGTTTATGATACGACAAATTCTTCGCGTTGTTGGGATATTTCTATCTGATTTATATTTATTCTAACACGACCACATTTTTGTAGCTTACGCAATTTTGTTTGATTATGTGCTCGAGCAATGTGCGTTTATATTGCTTTTCTTATGCGCGAGCGAGGCACCGTTTTTCGTGTTATCATGAGCTGTCTTTTTCGGACAATTGCATTCGCACTTAGTTTCATTTGTGTACTGTTTTGAAGCACGTAATTATTGTAAAGACTTTTGGCTCTCACGTATCGATTTTCTGTTGTCATTTGTTCTACGATGGGGCCTGTAAGGTGCATTGAAATAAATAAACAGTCGTTCTTTCTCTCACTGCAAATAAGGGGGACTTCATATAATGGACCAACAAGTGGCTCTACAGAGCCCAAACGTGAAGTATGAAACTGCGAGGCCAGTAAGCCTGGAAAAATAACGTTGACCGAGACATAAGAATAATTTCTAGCTTATATTCATACATCTTCAGCAATGTTCGGACTGTTAATAAAGTAAATCAGATGGCAACCGTGCTTCTACTACTGTTACAGTAAAGTACAACAATCAACGCGCCCTATGCTTTCCCTTGCCTATTTGTCCGTTGGATTCGTTTGGTTGCGTCTAACAAAGAAACGAGCCCCTCGAAAAATTTCCCTTCTTTCGTTCAGCAGCAGCATAGACAGGTGGGCGAGTTGGCATGGTTACATGTAGTGATGAATTGATAGAGACTGAAGAAAAAGCAGACAAGCGCAAACTCGCAGCTGAAATTTTATTGAAAGACACAGATGAGTAAAAAGGTTCGCTCCGTACTTTTCTCCATATGTGTCTTTCTTTTCAATAAAATTCCATTTGTGAATATGAGCTTGTCGTTGTCCCTTGTAAAGCCTCTGTTAGTGTTGCGCTACAAGTTCATCACGTGCTTATAAGTGTAGGACATTGTTGGCAGCCCATTTTGACAACCCATAACCACAGAGCCTCCGTGTACAGGAGAGGACGCACTTTGTAAGCCGAATGTACTCTAACACATTCAAATACAGTCAAATGTACAGTCGCGATGAAAATTTTAGTGTCCACGAGAGCACGTGTGAAAAGGCACCGCGGCGCCTTCCCACGGCTGCTTCCGAAGCTGGAGAGAACGCAGTGCTCAGGCGCGTCCTGCCTTACCTGCCAGCCTGTCCGTTCGCTCTCTTCAAGCACACAGGAACGCCAGAGAAAGCGCACGGTGCCACTTATGCAGTCGCCGCGGAAGAATCGAGTGATTTGCCTGAAAGAAAAGCTTTTCATTCGACAAAAACTTGGCCCTGGTCAGGAGTCGAGGACGAATTTTCCGTCAGCTTGGAAAATTTTCCTTTCTCAGAAATCCATGGGGATTTCTTTGTAGCTGTGTTGTACAAACCGGTTGACGGATGGATGGATGCAAAGCTTTATTGAAGGTCCTGAGGTGCACGACTCAACGCGCAGCGGGTCTTTCATAGCACGCATGAATAGGCGCAGAATACTTTCACCGAGCACCACAAGAGATTGTCGCGTGCACGAGGTACGCGAATTGAAGCTGCTGGGGATCACATATGTCGATATGCGAAGTGTCGGGGAACAAGGCGTAGCGCGCACTGCCCGTGCTTTCCTCACGACATCATCGCTCCTCGGTGCTTCAGCTGCGGCACCTTGCGCTTTCTCCGGTGCGCTCGCGCTTGAAACGAACGAGCAGGTAAACAAGCACCCGCTTTCGAGCTTTGCGAGCAGCCGTCAGAAGGTGCCTCCTGTGGTCTCTTTACATTTTGTAGAACATAACAAGCGTGCCTTGTCGCAGCCCCGACCGACTGTTGCAGAGCCTGCGCAAGTGCTCTCTCCGTGTGCAATGGAGGTCATAAATCATTGCCAGCTATTTTTCGGAGTCCATTTAAACATCTTGAAGGTTGCAAGTTAATTTTAGATTTATAGGATCAATCGCAGGGAAAACTACAACTGAAACATTAAGAGACAACACCTGTGATCAGTTTTACTAGCCACGTTTGGCATGCCGCATGGCATTCCGAGCTTTTAACAACGTTTTATAGGCGCAAGCCATTCCTCTTTGCATATAGCATTTCGCGGTTTTCGTAATTTCTTATTCTTTTTTTTTCGGCATTGCCCATAAAAAACGGCACGGGTCATTAAATTTTCCTCTTGACTGAATGTTTTGCCCCAAACCGCATTACAATCGAATATTTTGTAACAAAACTACATCCCAATGAAATAGGCCAGTTCTGCGGCCACATTTTCGATGGAGGCGAAAATGCTTGAGGCCCGTGTACTTCGATTTCGGTGCACGTTAAAGAACACCAGATAGTCAAAATTTCCGGAGCCCCTCCACTACGGCGTCCCTCATAATCATATCGGGGTTTTGGGACGTTAAACCCAAACAATTATTTTAAATACGCCAGTTCTAAAATAATCACCTATTTTTCATAGGTCTTGCCAAATTTATTCAATAATAAAAAATGGCAATATTTCGGAATCAAGGCTCTTCACTGAAAAAAATGTATTTATTTAATTTATTATTTATTAGATACTGCCAGCTGCCTCTTGGGAGCCATGGCAGGAGTGGGTACATCGTTCGTAGTTACACATTACATCGTTCCAGTCGACAAACGAAAAGAAAAACCAAAACAAATCACATATGACAACAATAAAATCACATGTGGCCGAATGTGAACTAAGGAGGTAAGCGTAGAAAAAGATCCAGCAACTGAGGTAGTACATCGAAGCACACGTACAGGAGCACCCGGAAAATGTGCTCGAACAAGTGTTGCTAAACTCAACGAAAGATACAGTTTCCGCCCACAGAGGCATACCGCGAAAGAAATAGAAATTACCCGCACACACTAGGAAAGATAAGAAGAGCGGCATAAATATCACAGGTAGGCTTGTACGGCAGTTGTGAAAACACTCAACTCTTCAGAGGCCGACTACTTCCACTGGAAGTTTGTTCCATTCTGCGATGGTTCCGCCGAGAAAACGAAAAACTGATATGCGTTTGTTTTCACTTGCGGCGTTACTGTGCTTCCATCTTGTTGGCCTTGAGCTGTTATACTGCATGTAACTAGTCAAGTCCATTCTAATTTTACTGTTTACAATGTTGTAAAGCATTTGCAGTCAGTGGCATGTTTCCTGCGTGATTATAGAGTGGGAAGATGGCTTAATTGTTTAAGGTCACATGCCTCACATAGGCGTTGAAGATGAATCTTGGCGCTCTTTTTTGAACGCGTTCAATGCAATCGATGTCACATTTGGTGTGCGGGTCCCAGACTACGTCCGCATGTTCTAATAACGGTCTAACTAATGTCGCGTAGGCCACAAGCTTAGTTTCCCAAATGCAATGCGTCATAGTATTTCTTAGCTTCCACAGTTTCTCAAAGCCTTGGAAACTATGTATTGCACATGATTGCTCGAGCTTAGAGTAGAACTGATATACAATCCCAAATATTAAAATTGGTCTACCAAAGCTAATGGAACATGATTGATCTTGTAGTGTGGACTAGCGGCATCTTCTTGCGTGTAACTCTCATCTGAACACTCTTGGCAACGTTCAGGCGCATCTGCCACACTGAGCACCAGTTCCTAACCGCCGTTAGGAAGTTGTTTAGTATTTGTTGATCTTTCTCTGACTGAATGTGCATGTATGCAACGCAGTCGTCGGCAAATAAACTGCAACGAACTGGTGAGTCAACATCTGTAAATCAGTAAAAAAAATAAAAAGAGTAACGGGCCGACCACTGAACCCTGGGGAACGCCTGAAAGAACAGATACAAAAACCGAGCCCGAGTTGCCTGTGCGAACAAACTGCTTACGCTGCGTAAGTTAAGAGTCGAGCCACTGTACTGAGGGCTGTCAAAAAGACATCGGATCTGCAGAGATCTGATGCCTTTTTGACTTAGAGAACGTCATAGCAGTTATAGACTTTACAGGGAATTTGCGACAGAATTAATGACTACTTTCATTGTGTTTTCTTCAAAAGATGGCGCAAATTCTGGTCCTGTTCTAACCTCGACAGATCCAGATTCTATAAGCTTTGAAGGTGTGCTTTCACACTTACCGGACATGGAAAAAGAATCCTGGGTGGCCCTGATGGTATTCCGAAATCTTTTTTTGCGTCGATACGCAGGACTGGTATCGCATATCTTAACCACTATTCTAACTCCTATTTTCTCTGAATCGCTAAAGAAGGCGACGTTTGCGCCTCGCCAGGGTTGTAGCTGAGCACAAAAAAGGTGCTCAAGGAAAACTACCATCCAATTTTTCTAACGTGCTGCAAGGCAGTAGAACACATTATTGCTCACTTTATTACCGATTTTCTTGAAAACGATACACTGTTGTCTTCAGCCCAACATAGCTTTCGCAAAAAATTTTCAACGTGCACGCCGCTCGCAAGAACACGTCATGATATCGCTCTCATAATTGATTCTTCCGGTCAAGTTGATTTAATTTTGTGGGGGCTTTAGCGAAGGCCTTTTACTCGTGCCCTCATGTAAAATTTTCTCCTGATGCCCGAATCTTCCATCTTTCGTCATAAGTTGTATAGATGCTTGTCTTTCAAACCGTGCTGAGTACGTTGACACGGGGGAACACGCTCCTACCATTTTACCAGTGTCATCGGGGGCTCCAAAAGAACGCGTTCTAGGGCAGTTGATTCCAATGTTAATATCTGATTGTTTGCTGGTGACTGCGTCCTATATAAGAAAGTAGCATGTCAGCAGAATCAGGTTTACTAGAATTTTGACCTAACAAATGTTAGTGGGTGGTGCAGCCGGTCATCAACGACATTAAAGGACCCTGGCAGCGGATTTTTGCCTGCGACGTTTTTTACTGTAATTTGTAGCTTTGTGTCTGGTAATCCCGGAATTGAATCGTATACGCTCTAACGCATTCCGGATTGCATTTTGCGCAAAATGCAATGCGGAATGCAATACCAGCTCGCCCAACGCTCAGTTGCTCTAACGCATCGAATAATTATTGCTAGCGTCGTTAACTGAGAACAGTTTTGCATCAGTTCAAAACGCCCGCCTAAATACCATGACAAACTAGTGCCCCATGGCGGGGGAGCGCGTAAATATTAACTGCATTTAAGATTTGGTGTCGTTGAAAGCGCAGTTTTCAAATCGAGGCCCCGCGCGCTGTAATGATGAAACGATACGTGCCACCCGCCCTTCTCCCCCTACCGAGAAAAAAAAAGCATTCCTGGCCGAAGCAGCCAGAACTACGTTGAGAGCTGCCCGACAACAGAGGGTGACGAACAAGAGTCCCTCGCGGGTGCCAGTCGGGGTATTGTGCGCGCCCGCAAGTACTCTCTGACGTCGACAATACTCGTTTTACTAGAGAAACGTCACACGGGGCCTCTGTCTCCGTCATACTAGTGGCGATGTCGCGAGTTGCTGAAAACTCAGATGAGCACTCACGCTTACTTTAAAAGCAAATTAAAATATCTTAAAGGCAACGTTCGTCACTCATAATCGGTCAGAAGTGTCCACGCATGCAGGACTATCAAACACAACAAACATCTCGAGTTTCCATATTTGGTGTCAGGGGTCCTTTAAACCACGACAGACGGTCCTCCTGCGCGTGACGAGAGAAAAAAAGTTAATGTTTGCTCTAAGTCGCGCAAAGCTCGACACATCGAGGCACGGGCCCGTCGCCGCTCGTACTCCCCGTCGACCGACACGTCTAGCTTCGAGATGCGCGGCTTCCTGCTCGGGAGTACACACTTTCTCAGGACGCCCCATGACTATCTGGACACGATCGGGCGCCTCGTGAAGAACTTTTGGTAGGCAAGAATTTTCTCTCTTTCTTTCTTTCTCTGCTTCCTTCCCTCTCTTTCGTTGATGTTTTCTCTGTCTCTCTTCTTTCTGCATTTCTTTCTCTCCATTTCTCTCATTCTTTCCTCTGGCACGCTTCACTCTCTCCCTTCCTCCTCACCATCACATCTCTCCTCGTCCCGCTCACTTCCCTCTCCCACCCCCTTGCTACAGTACCCTATACAAGGATGCGCTACGCTCTGCTGGCTTGCCTAGATAGCAGAGTGGTTAGGACGCTCGCCTTGGATCGAGAGTGCGCGGTTTCGAATCCCGCCTCGTGAAGAATTTTTGCCGCAAAAATTTTTCATTTTCCCTTTTTTGAAATCTTGGTTTCCGTCTCTTTCTGTCTTGCGTTCTCTCTCTCAGGGTTATTACAGGCCATGCGGTAGCGATGAGTGGCGGGTTTTCTGTTCCACATACCCGTTCATGATATCATAGTTTCGCAGCAGGGTCGACATTGCGGCCGTTCTAAACAGCCTCGCGGTCAAAAATGGTTGACGTTCAAGGAGCATCAGTACATGAAATAAGCGAACATGAGTACCGAAAGGTAACCATTACTAACACATCTCTGGTTCACGCATATAACAAATTTCTATGCACGTCAGCCAGCTTTTCTAAGGCACAATGTCTGAAAGCACCTCCAAAATTAAACATGCCGGCGTACAAAGCCTACCTAAGCTGCAATATGCATCGGTAGTTTGGGACGTTTTCTACAGAAAGCACCGTCATAGCATAACCTGCTACCATGCGCTACTTGATGCAGATCTTCTTGGACGTTACATTGGACGCACATTGGTCCTATTGTCTCGCGTCTCTCGACGATGTCCTGAGACAGTCTCTGAAGGAGGCCTTGCATCTTCAACGGGGATCGTGCTTAGAGTTGCGACCATGTTCTGGGCCATGGCAAAGCAGCACCTGTGCGCTACGTGCCACGAAAGCGCTGTTGACTTCTTGCGGGCCCGAGCCTGAACGAAACTTTGTAAACTTGTGTGGCTGTATGTGTTATGTTTATCACTGTATATATCATAATCGTCACCCAGCACCTGGAGTAGGATGTCAGGCGAACAGCCAGGCAAACATCTCCAGCTCATTAAAATATTTCTCTACTCTCATACGATACTTTGGACAAACTTTTCAAAA
>NC_051176.1:310570018-310810017 GCF_013339695.2 Rhipicephalus sanguineus | reverse complement strand
ATAGAACAGCCATGACAAGACGTTCACGCCGTACATGCAGATGTGTACGAACTGATGGCTAGCAGACAACACCATGATCAGTCGACACTGAACGTTCTTCTGATGAGAACTCCGCCCAATGTCAGGGAGCATTTAGCTCGAACATTCACCGCAAAGTGTTTTATGAACTTGCCCATTATTGTTTCAGTAAATTGAGCAGGACAGACTGGTCGGCAGCGTCAAGCAGCCTTCACGTAGCGAGGGCCACGTGCGCTGAGCTGCACCCGGGTCCCCCTTATGACGTCACGCGCGAGAGGGCGCCACTCGGGGGTCTCGGGGCGAATAGACTTTGTTGCATGGTTACGTTTCCGAACCTGGTGACTGCATGGGATGCCTCACGAAAAAAAATGCTTGAGACCAGTCACGTCTGTGCAGCTCATGAACATACTTGTTGCGAAAATATGATACACCAGCTGTTCATTATGCGCCAATTCTCACGGTGCAAACTACCTTGCGGAAATTCTGTTTGCAGGTTTTCGTACAATTATCACTTCGCAAGCAGACACCCTGCCGAGGGTAATACCATTGCTGTCAATGGGGCTGTTATTTGTAGTTTTTGTTTGATGTATGACAATTATGACACAAAAAGAACAATAAATTGAAATGGACAGTACAGCAGCGGTGGCACCAAACCCACAATGTTCGCATTGCGCGAAAGTTTTAGCAACTTTCTTACTTGAATACGCAAAAACGACGTTTTGTAAAAATGGCTCTGGAACAAAACTGCCCATTTAACGCTAATTTGAAGGCGTGCATTTCAGTATGGTGTACTTTCTCTATAAATCAGGTGATAGAGTAATGCGCGGAATATAATCAAAGCCTACATATCGCCTTCATAGGTTACGAGAGGCGAAGTCAGTTTTTTGGAGGTGGGGATACACTTTTGGTTGTTTGGGATTTTGAAAGTTTTGCAGATATGTTGTCATACCTTATATGCTGTCATAATACTAGATATTCTGTCATAATTCAGCAGCGATGGCGTAGTGGTAAAGCATCAGTCTCGCATGCAAGAGGTCCGTGGTTCGAATCCCGGTGCCGGACAATTCCCAACCAGATTAAAAAAAAATCCGCGATGATGGAATTGTGTAAAAAGGCCTGGGGTGCAGCCTCATGGGTGACCACAGCAAGCAATGCACTCCCTCACTAGAGCAGGATTGGCCACCCTGGTAGTACTTGGCCACTACCTCCCACATGAATACACCAATTAACCCTCGGCCCTCAGTCCCCCGAGGCTGCGAAGCAACTGACCAAGGCGGCGGTCAGACTGCGACGCAGCGGAGGGTGCTAAGAATCTCTGGGTCCGGACAGGGCGCCATTGGAATCTGAACTCGGCTACGTATAACGCTAGAACTTTATCTAGTGAGGCGAGTCTAGCTGTACTGTTCGAGGAATTAGAGGGTGTTAAATGGGATGTAATAGGGCTCAGTGAGGTTAGGAGGCCACATGAGGCTTATACAGTGCTGAAGAACGGACACGTCCTATGCTATCGTGGCTTAGCTGACAGAAGAGAACCGTGGGTGGGGTTCCTTATTCATAAAACTATAGCTGGCAACATAGAGGAATACTATGACATTAATGAGAGGGAGATATGTATCGTAATTAAGTTTAATAAGAGGTACAAGATGAAGGTGGTACAGGCTTACGCGCCTACATACTGCCATGGTGATCAACTGGTTGAACGCTTCTACGAAGACGTAGAATCAGCAATGAGTAAGGTAAAGACACAGTATACTGTACTGATTGGCGACTGTAATGCAAAGGTAGGCAAGAAGCAGGCTGGAAATCATGCAGTTGGGGAATATGGCATCGGCTCTAGAAACGCCAGAGGGGAGTTACTAGTAGAGTTCGCAGAACGCAATAATTACGGGTCTTGAATACCTTCTATAGAAAACGGGCTACTCGTAAGGGACGTAGATGAGTCCTAATGGCGAAACTAAAAATGAAGTAGACTTCATAATGTGTGTCCACCCGGGCATTGTACAGGATGTGGAAGTAGTTAACAAGATACGATGTAGTGACCATAGAATGGTAAGATCTGGAATTCAACTAGACTTGAGGAAGGAACGGCAGAAACTGGTACGCAAGAAGCCGAATAATGAACTAGCTCTGGGAGGGAAAGTACAAGAATTCAGAGTTTCACTTCAGAATAGGTACGCGGCTTTAACCGAGGAAACCGACCTTAGCCTTGACGCAATGAATGATAATCTGACTAGTATCATTAAGGAGTGTGCAGTGGAAGTCGTCGGGGGTACAGTCGTTAGGACACTGGTAAGCTATCCCAAGAGACGAAAAACCTCATTAAGAAACGTGAAGCCATGAAAGCCTCAAATGCAACAGACAAAGTAGAGCTGGCGGAGCTTTCGAAGTTAATCAATAGGCGTAAAGTAGCCGACATAAGAAAGTATCATATGGAGAGAATTGAGCATGCTCTAAAGAACGGAAGAAGCCTCAAAGCTATGAAGACAAAACTGTACATAGGCAAAAATCAGATGTATGCATTAAGGGACAAGGAAGGCATGGTCACAACCAATAGGGATAGAATAGTTGAGGTAGCGGAAGAGTTCTACAGAGATCTGTACAGCAGCCGAGGCAGTCAGGATGACAACATAAGAAGCAGTAATAGCCCAGAGGAATCTGACATCCCACCAGTATTGACAGGAGAAGTAAAGAAAGCCCTAAAGGGAATGCAAAGAGGCAAAGCCGCTGGTGAGGATCAGGTAACATCAGACCTGTTGAAATACGGTGGAGAGTTTATGTTAGAAAAACTGGCCACCCTGTATACGAAGTGTCTCTCGACGGGGAGGATACCAGAATCTTGGAAGAATGCCAACATCACCTTGATCCATAGGAAAGAGGACGTCAAGGACCTGAAAAATTACGGGCCCATCAGCTTACTGTCTGTTGTCTACAAGTTATTAACAAAAGTAATTGTAAACAGAATTATTACGACATTAGAGTTCAATCAACCAGAAAACCAGGTAGGATTTCGTACAGGCTTCTCAACAACAGACCATATTCATACTATCAATCAGGTGATAGAGAAATGCGCGCAATACAACCAACCCCTATACATAGCTTTCATAGATTACGAGAAGGCATTTGATTCGGTGGAGACATCAGCAGTCATGCAGGCACTGCGGAATCAGGGCATCGACGAAGCCTATATAAACGTAATGGAAGAAATCTACAGCGGATCCTACAGCGGACATTGCATTGATGAGTAACGCGGGAGCCGAATTACAGCTCATGATACTGAACTGGATACGGAAAGTAGAAGAGTAGGTCTGAAAATTAATATGCATAAAACTAAAGTAATGTGGAACAATCTTGGCAGAGAACAGCGCTTTGCGATAGGTGGCGAGACACTGGAAGTTGTAAAGGAGTACGTGTACTTTGGACAGGTAGTAACCGCGGAGCCGAACCATGGGAGTGAAATAACTAGAAGAATAAGGATGGGATGGGCTCATTCGGCAAGCATTATCAAATCATGAATGGTAATCTACCACTATCCCTCAAGAGGAAGGTACAGCTGCATCTTACCGGTACTTACCTACGGAGCAGAAACCTGGAGACTTACAAAGAGGGTTCAACTTAAATTGAGGACGACGCAGCGAGCGATGGAAAGGAAAATGATAGGTGTAACCTTAAGAGACAGGAAGAGAGCAGAGTGGGTCAGGGAACAAACGGGGTTAAGGATATCATAGTTGAAATCAAGAAGAAGAAATGGATATGGGCCGGGCACGTAGCACGTCGGCAGGATAACTGGTGGTCATTAAGGGTGACTGACTGGATTCCAAGAGATGGCAAACGCGTGAGGGGAGACAGAAAATTAGGTGGGTAGATGAGATTAAGAAGTTTGTAGGTATAACGTGGCAGCCGAAGCACAGGACCGGTTCTGATTGGCGGAACATGTAGATGGCGTTTTGCCTGCAGTGGGCATAGACAGGCTGATGATGATGATGATGATGATGATGCCATACCTTCGTGCTGCTTTCTGTGGATATTTAGATATGTTTAGTGAAGATCTTGCTTTCCTTGCCATTTTGCAAGTTGGCTTGTTTCCTACGTGGCCGCGACTGCGCAGTTCGTTTGCGTTCACACTTTTTTATGTTTCATCTAATAAATATTTCAGTTGCGAGTAAGCGCTCCTTGTGTCTCCTTCTTCGTCCGGGTTTTTTGCTCTGCTTTATCCATAGTGGAACCTTGCCAATTAGCCCAATTTTCGACCTTGCTACGAGAACGCACTTTACTGGGTCAAGATATCAGTAGCCATGCAGGCACTGCGGAATCAGGGCGTCGACGAGCCATATCTAAAATACTGGGAGAAATTTAGAGCGGCTCCACAGCCACATAGTACTCGATAAGGAAAGCGACAAAATTCCAATAAAGAAGGGTGTAAGGAAGGGAGACACGATCTCCCCAATGCTATTCACCGCGTGCTTACAGGAGGTTTTCAGGGCCCTAGATTGGGAAGATTTAGGTAAACGAGGTAATGAAGTGCACATTAGTAACCAGCGATTCACTGATGGCATTGCATTGATGAGTAACTCAGGAGATGAAGTGCAATTCATGATTACTAAATTGAACGAGGAAAGTAGATCGGTAGGTCTGAAAATTATTATTGTCACGTGGTCGTGACGTTGACGAAGGCAGCAGTCGGCGGGTTAGACGAAACTTTTTATTTGGGCGAACCTGTGCCCGGAAAACAAGCCACATTACTAGCAATACACGCTGTAGGCTGATAGCGGCGAACAGAGCGTCGACCGTCGATAAACTCAACCGCGACAAGGCGCGCCGGGAATTTATACATGCAGGATCGAACATTCGAGCCTTATAGCTGGTGGCCGCGTTAGTGCCAGAATAATTTCAGCTGTTCGTGTTTGCGCGCTCAAACTTATAAGAAGATTGGGCTCAGGGCCAAGGGTAGGCTGAAGCCCTCAGAAAGTACACCGAGTAGAGCAAGAAAATACATCTTTACTGGGCGGGGTCCCGGGCTCGACTGTCGGCCGTCGTTCCGCCGTGAGCGCGCGAGCGCATGAGCCCGAGCTACGTATCGTCTTCCTTAAAGGCCAACTCCGGCAATTTTTTGGCCATGTCAAAATAATGGTGCTTTTATGTTCCTGAGACGCTCCTGTTACGGGCCCGACAGCAGAAATACTCGGCAAATTGGAGAATAATTTTAAATAAGCAAAAAAGCGCAACACCGAAACCGAAACCCGACCGAGTGTACTGTCTACGTATGACGTAGACGTTGTTACGAACGAACCGGAAGTCGTGCAAGGCATGCCGGTCACGCCGGCGCTGAGTATGAAAACTGTGACAGCCGGGACGAGCAGGCGCACAGTGGAAAGGTGAGCACGCCGCGCATCAGCTGTAATGTCGGCGACTGGCAGTGCCGCGTCTGATACTGACAGTGCCTCGGCCAGTACAGCAGACGGTCGCTGTAGCGGCCGAAGTTAGCGGTGCCCTCAGCTGCGTCACTTCCGCCGCCTTCCCAATACTAACGTCACAGACGCAATGTTGCCAATAATTGTGGGAAGCCAGGAGGGCGTTTGCAGGCAATCTTTAAAATTCATTTGCAAACAATCTGCGCATGTCTCAAGCCTGTAATTTGGCATAAATGACGGAAACGTGCAAAGCAACGTACTCAGCGAATTTAATGAGATCCATCGACCTCGAAAAATCGCCGGAGTTGGCCTTTAAGCCAGAGCGAAGGGCAATACCCACACTACCCCCTCCCCCTCGATGAGCAGGGGCTCATTCGTCAAAATCGAGCAGGTCATCGACTGGTGGCTGTGGTGGCCACTGATCTCCACTAGGAGGAGCTGGATGGCGCATCGAGCACGCGGGCGTCAAGCCACCGGAAGCCGCCGTTTTTGTCCCGGAAAAGAGATTTTCTCTTCTTTTTTTAAAGAAATACCTGCTTGTAGCGCCGGAAGCCGCCGTTTTTGTCCCGGAAAAGAGATTTTCTCTTCTTTTTTTAAAGAAATACCTGCTTGTAGCGCAGTAAACTGTACGAATCGACCGAAAAAGTCGTCAGGGAAGACATTTCACGCGTAAGTACCTCAAAGTTGCATTACTTTTTACGCATTTTGTCCGTTGCAGCACTCCGCCGTATTCGGACGGTGCCGGCACGGCGTCTGTCATCTTTCGTGTAGCGTTCGTCGGCGTCTAAAGCGACGCGTAATCGCAGAGTTTGAAAAAATAAAAAATAAAAACGATCATAACAACAGCTGCCACCCGAGAATATTTGAATTGCGCGACTGAGACGCACAGAAGACGCCGGCTTCCGGGACAAAAAGGGCCCCTTCCGGTTACTTCACAAGCGCCCGCCTCGCAGAGCGGGGATGCGCCGTCCAGCCTTTTTAATGGAGGTCAGTGGTGGTGGCACGTTGGGGGGTGGCACCGAGGGGGGGGGGGGGCTGGAAGGGCACCCTGCGCGAGGAGGTCCGGACGGGCCGAGCGAAGGAGAGCGACGGCGGCCTCGACGGTTGTTGGAGCTGGCGGTGGTTGCGGTGGTCGAGGGATGGTGTCCCGGATTGTTGCTGCAAGGAGGCGGCTGCGGTGGAGGGAGCCGTCCTGATGGGCGCGGCGGGAAATTTCTGGGACCCGGCAAATCGGACAAAGGATCCTGGTCTCCTCGGCCGTGTAGGGCTGTGGTGGCTCCATCAGGTGCCGATCCGACAGAAGGAGTCCGCGGAACGGCTCCGGCGCGTCGAGGGGTGGCTCGCCAAGTAGAGGGCGGGGCTGTATCTCCCAAGGTAGGCGCAACGTCCAGGCCACGGGATGGTCGGTGGAGTCGAGGACGGTCCATGTGGCGACCGCGCGGACACGGCCTCTCGATGGCGGGTAACAAGGCCCACGAACAGCGGGAGACCTGTCCTCCCAGGGGGCTGATCGTGAATGGGACCGGCGGGAGGACATCGGTGAGGGCCGCCGGCGCCGGGTACAATGCTGGAGAGCGCGCGGAGCATTGCTTGAAAGAGCTGGCATGCAATGCTACGAGGAGAACGTGAACTTGCTATCTTGCAGCTTCCAATGTTGAATGCGCCAGCGAGTGGGGAGTTAGGCGATATAGGTTTAAGCTCGGAGACATGTATTGGTCCCATGAGTTTTCCGGTTGTGGTGTGTTTCAAACGGTACGATAAGTTACCAAGCTTTTTTGAAACGCTAAATGGAGCTTCCCACTTAGGTGCTAAGGATGCTGAGAAACCTTTAGATGCGTTGCTCAAAGTGTGCACGGCGCAAAACTAAATCGCCGGGCGCTACTGAATGTGACGACGGTGGGCGTTGTATTAACGCGCTTGCTCGAGTCTTGCATTATCCATTTGCTCGCGAGCAGCAACGACGGCATTGGAAAGACGCTTTCGCCGAGCTTCTGTAAAAGTACGGGTGTCAGGGTAAGACGGATGCGATGGTACCAGGTTGTGGCTTAATCGACATGAAAGCTCCCTCCCGAAGTTAAGAAACGCGGGTGTATAACCCTGGACCTATTGACCGTCGTACGCGTAGAAAACGCCATTTCTGAGAGGTTAACATCCCATTGCGTATGTTCCGTAATGTTCGCCCTGAGCATCGCCTTCAGGTTTCGATTAACGCGTTCGATGATATTAGCTTGTGGGTGATATGGCGATGACTTTTTGAGTTTGATGCCCAACGCTGAACATGCCTTGACAAATGTACGACTAGTGAAGTACGTGGCGTTGTCCGTTATTAACTGTGGTGGAAAACCGAACCGGGAGAACACATCGAGAATACAACGCCAAATCCTGCGCGAAGTTAGTACGCGCAAGGGGTATAACTCGACCCATTTTGTAAAGTGGTCGGTAACCACTAACAGTTAGCGGTTCCTAGGTGTACGGGGAAAAGGACCCGTTACGTCACACGCGACGATTTGCCAGGGACTTTGGCTAAGTATTGGCTGCATCAAGCCAGGTTGAGGCCACCACGTGGTTTCACCCGTTGGCAGACTGGGCAGCTTCGCGCGTAACGTATGGCGTCCTTCAGCATGGATGGCCATGTGGCAGTCTGACATAACTTATCGTAAGTTTCGCTGGCAGAACTGTGACCGGCTAAAGCGGAATCGTGAAAGCATCGAATGAAGTCCCTCCTGAGTCGCCTGGGGACGAAGACACGAAAGGGAGAAGTACCGTCATCCTCGTCGACGTGGGAGATGTAACGTAGGAGGAGGCCGTTGTCAGCAAGGACATAAGAATCGAACTCACCACTTGGTTGCGCTTTCAGGTCAGCTAAGTGGCTGAGGATCCGTTTACACAGGCCGTCGTTGCGCTGCACCTCAAGGAGACGCTGCCTGCTGATCAGGGGCCCCACTGAGGATCTGTATCCACGGCAGCAACAAGGGAGTGATTCTCCTGTGAGGAAGGCTCGGGCAAAGGCGCACGAGAGAGGGCATCAGCAACTCTGTTTTGCGCACCACTTCGGCGCTCGGCAGTGAAATGATATTTCTGCAGCGTTAATATACAACGAGCTAGGTGGCCTGCAGGATTCTGTAAACGCTGCAACCAAGTGAGCGCCATGTGGTCCGTTTGTACTGTAAAAGAGGCACCATCCAAATACCTGTCAAATTTCTTGAGTGCGAATACGATCGCCAGACACTTCCTCTCAGTGAAAGTGTAGTTTTTTTCAGCTGGCGTTAAAGTGTGACTTGCGAACGCAACTGTCCGTAATAGATTATCGAATTCTTGTAACAATACAGCACCGAGACCGTAGTCGCTGGCGTCTGTTTGCAGTACGAAAGGCTTGTTTAAGTCGGGGAGCTTTAGAGATGCGGTCTCCGCAATTGCACTGATGAGAGCTCTGAATGCATTTTGCTGATGTTCACCCAAACTCCATTTCACACCTTTCCGAACTAGTTGATTCAACGGTACGGTTAGCTCAGCACAGCGTGGTATGAAAGCTCGATAAAACGCAATCATTCTAAGAAAACGATGCAGACTTTAACGTCGTGAGGGCACGGGTATTCGGAAATGGCACGAAGCTTTGCGTCATTTGCGACCGTCGTCAACGATAAAACCAAACAAGTCAACCCTGAAGCACGCTAGCTGAACCTTTTACGGTTTACAGTGAGTCCTGCTTTCTGCATCTTTTGAAGAACGATGGAAAGATGTTCTAAATGTTCTTCGAAATTTCGCGAAAAAATCATCCATATATGCCATTGCGAACTTACACCGCGTGTCATCGAGAACAATGTCCATGAGGCGTTGAAAGGAGCTAGGGGGAATTCTTCAAGCCGAATGGCATGCAGACAAGCTCGAAGAGCCCTTTATAGCATGTAAATGCGGTCTTAGGGATGTCGCTGGGTTTCATCTCGATTTGAAGGAAACCGCGAGAGCAATCGAGTGTTGTAAACACTCGTGCACTACCAAGGCTTGACAATATTGATTCAATCGATGGAAACGGATAGGCATCCCGAACTGTAGCCTCATTTAAGCGTCTATAGTCTACGCACAGGCGTGAAGTGCCATCTTTTTGGCGCCAGAGCGATAGGAGACGCCCAAGGGCTTTGTGACGGCCTCACCACGCCGGTGTCAATCATCTCCTGCCCGCTTGTGGACGCTCAGTGGTCTGGGGTTGCAGCTCCGAGCGCGCGTGTCGCCTGTGTCGATGCGGTGACGCAAGACAGGAGTACGGCCAGGTTTCTCCGTGAACATGGCTGCAAACGGCTCCAGTGCGCGCACGAGCTGTCGTTTCTGGGTATCCTGAAATGGACTTTTTTGACGGTTTCGATTATCTTAGGTGGCAATGCAGTGTTGCCGAGGAACGCGATCGAGGTATGCACGTGCTGAAGGGAAAATGACGCTGGGACGAAGTGACGCAATTCACTTGCGCAGGTAATTCGGAAGCCGCCGCTTGCTAAGTCCAAAACGACGTTTTCACGCCCGATAAAGTCTCGACCCAGTAGCATAGCTACTGCCAGTCCCGGGCAATAAATGAAACGTTGTCTACAGGTCGTGCATGCAAAGGCAAGATAGAGACGCACTGCAGCTCGTGCCGTTATTAATGCTCCGTTAGCAGTTCTCAAGCGCGTGTTGCATTCGGCATGTT
The DNA here is from genome assembly GCF_013339695.2 of Rhipicephalus sanguineus. Taxonomy (NCBI): domain Eukaryota; kingdom Metazoa; phylum Arthropoda; class Arachnida; order Ixodida; family Ixodidae; genus Rhipicephalus; species Rhipicephalus sanguineus. The sequence continues at coordinate 310,799,913 of NC_051176.1, read as the reverse complement.
TTACGTTGCGCATCTTGCACAGGCGAAAAATGTCATCGCCAATGAGAGAGACGCTGCCACCGGTGTCCAAGAGAGCGGGTATGTCCGTGCGCAAAGCGTGTACCCTGATGTAGGGTACTTGACAAGAGCCAGCAGAGCGAGTACATTCGACGCGGCAATCGGATAAAAGGTCGGTTTGCTCACCCTCGGTAGGTGTGGCCCTGGCGATGTGGGGGAGCTAATTACCACCGCGGGCCGTGGCCGTTTCCCTGGTTGGAAACGCACCGGGTCAAAGGCGGCATGGGACACTCGTTTCGGTAGTGTCCACGATGACCACATCTGTAGCATGAGCCAGCCGGTTCATGTCTTCCCTATACCCTCTCGGTGCCTGCGGGCTATAAGCGGCACGAGAGAGACCTCCGGCGTTCAGAGGACTTCGTTGCCGGTCTGAGGGAGCGGACCGGTTTGGTGGCAGGGGATCGTCGGTCGGGGAAGCTCTGGAGGTCCAGGACCCCTGCCACCGCGGAGTTTCCGCCAGTAGGGCCAACAGAGCTGAGCTCTCTGTCAGGGCCCGCCACGAAAATTCGCGGCTGGGGACAGTGCGACGGCACTATCCCAGTGTGTGTCTCCCACCAGGCACAGGCTGGCTCGAGAACAACGTCGGCAGGTGGTGGGGGCGTATAGTGCTGCTCCCAAAGAGCGTCTCCGCAATCTGCCGAGCGAAGCCTGCAAGTTCCTCTAGGGAGGGAAATGAACGGCCAAAAAGGTATGGCCTAAAGCGGGGATGGCAGCGCCGCAGAACGTGTGAAACCTTGACGGTCTCGGGAGCGGTGGGATCAGCCCGACGGAACAGCTCCTGCATTGCCCGAACATATTCTCACAGACCTCGTCTGGATGTTGCGTGCGGGCATCCAGCTCACGCCGCATACGGTAGTCGTAGTCGACCGGCAGGAACTCTGCTCGGAATGCCGCGACAAACTGGTCCCAGGATTGGAACGGGGGCTGGAGACGTCGCCATCGTTCCGCGGCACCTGTCAGGGCAACGGGCAGAATCTGCTGTAGCAAATGGAGCTCCGAGATGCCGTGAACGGATCTGTAAACGGAGAGGTCGTCAAAAATCAGTGACCGAAGCCCCTGCGGCTTGCCCGGTGAACGTTGGAACATCCAACTTGGGCAGGGCCGCCGCGGGCTGCGTGCGTGCGAGACGCGTCGCACTGGAACAAAAAAGGTAAAAATGTCCGCGAGCCAAGCCCGGACGGTCTCGAGAAGAGGCACGGGTGGATCCCGAGACGATGAAGCAGTCCCGCCAGGTGATGGCTGCTGACCACCGGTTTTTGCCGCGCCATCAGCCCCCCCTCGTCCCCGACTCCAAGCTCGTCCGCATCGGTCCTCGAGGCTGCTCGGCGAGTCGAGCGGGTGTCCATGGTAAACAAATGTACTCACGCAAGACGAGGCTGCAAAAAGATCTTGAAACACACCACAACCGCTAACGAGAAAAGGAAAAAGACTCGCGAAGAAAAAAAACTAAGCCTGCCACATGTGGACCTCCGTGTCCCTCTCCGAGAACTACCAGCCGGCCCCACGTTACGGGCGCCAAATGTAGGCTCCGGGCCAAGGGTCGGCTGAAGCCCTCAGAAAGTACACCTAGGCAGAGCAAGGAAATACACCTTTACTGGGCGGAGTCTCGGGCTCGACTTCCGGCTGCCGTTTGCTTGCTTGCTTGCTTGCTTGTTCGTTGCATTTGGCTCACACCCACAACGGGGGATTGGCCAAGAAGCCGGCGGTTACAGTCATTAGAACATTGGGTTAAAAAAACCAAGGAAAGGCACAAGTGCTTTTTTTCAAGTAGAATAAGGCGAGTAAATAAGATTTTGTTTTGGGGAAGGGGGGATGAGAAACAATAAATTGATAAACAATGGATTAGCAAGGTAATTTCATTGTGTCAATCAGGAATTAGCAGAGGGCCCCGCAGACGTTCCTTTTACTGAATTCCAATGAAGCAGCCCCAAAGGAGAGGATATTTAGAGTACTTAGTGTGTTCCTAATTTTTGAATAAAATTTCAAAGCATTTTTTCCTTTGATTTTTAAAACGGTGGCATCTTAGTAGATAATGGTCGATATTTTCGGGTTCGTTACAGTTGGGACACAAAGGGGATGGGACCAGACCAGACCTGTTTAAGTTGAAATTAAGCGGTGGAATACGACATCTTCATTTAGTGATGGATACTTCCAATCTACGCGTGGGACACCATTTTATCCCATGCAAAATGAAAGTGCTAATATTCTGAATTCGGTATTTTAATCTTTTCTGAATCTTCAAAAAGAGAAAATTTTCTGAACCCGCCGCTGTGACACAAGCTGTAAGAGGCATAACTGACAAAAGTGGGCCTTCAAGGGATACTCTCGCGAGTGAGTCAGCCATCTCGTTTACAAGTATTCCACGATGACCTGGAACCCATATCAACCTCACTAGGCGAATATTTATGGGGATTAATGATCTGAATGTGTTTAGAATAACTGACTCCGAAGTTGAAGTGAGGGATGAACACACAGATAATGAATCAGTCACTATAACAGCTGTCGAATGATTTGCCGGAAGTTTTTGAAGGGCTAAAATAACTGCTGTTAACTCCGCTTCAAATATAGGATTAATCTGGAAGACGTAAAGAATATGACCAAGGTAACGATTGGGAGAAGATACCCACACCTGCTCTCTTATCATTCATGGATGCATCTGTTGCAATTACATTATTAATTCCTAATTGTAAGAGGTGATCTTCTAATGCGCCAATTACATACTTAGAGGGCAAGAGTTTGGCATTTGCTGGGAATATGCCGTCGAATTCTATTTTTACATTGGATATGGATTTATATAATGGAATGATTTCGGATATATTAACATTTAGGGGTTCCAGTGATGTTTGAAACAAACAAAATCTGAGGTTTATGGAGAAGGGACCAGTGCTCATTGAAAAAAACACTCGATTCAGCAAAAAATACGAATTGCAACCGTCTTGGATTAGACTCAAATAATTTTAAATATGTTTTAACTGTCAAAATACGAAATCTGCAAGCAAGAGTCGGTACCCGAGCTTCTTGATACAAACGCTATTAGCTGTAAATTTAGGAACACCAAGACAACTCCGAAGAGCTTCGCGCTCTAAGAGAATCAAAGGATTAATCTTGTATGCTGGCCCACCAGAAAAAAAGCACGCAACCGAATTAAGAATCGGGCGAACGCACATACGGTAAATGATGATCAGATATCTCTGCGTAGCCCGGAACCGAGCGACTAAGTATTGTATCATTCCAACAGCGCGTGTAGCCTTAGCTTTAACATGTTCAATGTGACTACGCCAGCTCAGTTTTCATCATATATTACTCCCAGATATTAATACAGTCCACTTGGGGAATTCTTTCTTGTCGGTAGTGAAGAGAAATTTAAGAGGCATATTTAGAGGAAAAACAATTGTGGCACTTTTGGTAAGGTTTAGTTTCATTCGAATATCTTCAAACCAGGAGTCTAATGTTGCTAAATATGATTGTAACGTTGAATGGAGTAAATGTATGTCATAATCAGATGCGAAAAACGCAATGTCATCTGCGTATACATACACTTGTACCTTATCACAGTGGAATCGAACTTAAGAAATTAAATAAACAGGCGAAAGAACAGAGCCCTGGGGCACCTCTCGTTTGACTATACTTAGACGTAGAAACGCCTCGTTGGGAGCAATAAAATTTTCTATCTTTTAAAGATTCGTACAGCCAATTTGTAATATATTGCGGAAAACTTAATTCGTTTAGGGCACTGAGGAGAATGGTATGTTCAACGCTATCATATGCCTTGGCTAAATCTAGGGTTACTAAAGCCGATAATTGTCGTCTGTGCCAGGCAAGCTTTATACGAGCCTCTAAATCGACATGCGCAAACCATATCGAGCAACCGGGTCGAAATACAATCTGGCACGCGTTCAGTATTGCATTATCTGTGATAAACTTCATAATTCTTATGTATAGAATTATTTCTATTAATTTAACGACATGGTACGTTAGAGCGATGGGTCTAATGTTGTCTATCTGCATTCCCGCTCCCTGTTTTTTAAGAAGGGGAACAATTTTTGCGAGTCTCCAGTCAGGAGGAATCCAGCTATTTCTAAGGGACTGCTTGACGACGTTAAAGGGATACTGAACAAAATTTTCGCCGCCGAGATAAATGGCCCAATTGAAAGATTGGGTGCTGAAATTTGCTGAAACAACCTTCATTTCAGCCAGAGACTAGCAGAAAATAATGAATTTAATGCATTTTTCGCAAATTGGCGCTAGAGAGGAAGTGACGCGAAACTCGGCGGATACTGACTCGCCAACCGTGCTCGCTGCAAAATCGCTTACCAATCGACATCGCAAGCCGCCACCCGCTGCCGCGCGTCCTCTCAAAACGTGTTCTCATGGTCGGGAAGGTGTTCTTGAGAGAAGTGGAGAAAGGGAAGTGGGAAGGCAGGAGAGAGCGTGCCGGTTGCCCCTCTCTTGCTGGAGCATTCGACGTCACGGCCGTCGACAAGCGCACTGGCGTGCAGCCGCCGCGCTCTCACAATCCACTAAAAATACCGCCAACTGCTCGAAATTACGTGAAATAAACGCTGTTTAGGAACAGTCGTGTCGTCCGAGTCGAATGCAAGTGTTTCGTAGCTTTTTCAAATTTTTTTCAGTATCCCTTTAAGAAGATCGTCTGGAGAAATATCAAATAATATCTTTAACACTTCTGACGTAATTCCATCTGGGCCTGGAGCTGGATTAGGAGAAGGCGAATGACATGCGCAAGTTCTTCCATATTTACTTCGATAAAATCGTTCACACATGAATGCTTTACAAACTTTAGTTGTAATTGTAATCTAAATCGCTTTTCAAGGCCTGATACAATTTCAGTTAATAATCTGCCAATTCCTTAGGTGAAAGAATAACCGAGTCAATGTTTACGGACGCTGCAATAGCCTTACAACTACGAAGAAATCTAAACAGAGCTTTTTTTACCACTCTTGGATAGAAAATTATATCGTTTTTCGTCATATTCATCTTTCGCTAATGATACTGTTCTTTTAAACTTAGCTTTAGCATACAAATAATTTCGCCAATTAGTAGGACTTTGGTTTGTAAGAAGTTTCTTCCAGGCAGCTTTTCGGCGTCTATAATCTCTTGCACAATCCGAATTCCACCATGCACACAGTGAATTTCCTTTTGCTGACGATATAGTGAACTGTGATTTTGTTATGGTACGTTTTAAAACTGAGCCAATACTCATAGCTTTTACATTTCTCATCTAGGCAAGGATGACAAAGTAGACTAATTTATTTTTAAATTTAGAGTAGTTTACAAAATTTTGCGCCTGGCGGTCTATCGATAATACTGGGATCTTGACTTCAAATACAAGTGGACGGTGATCACTACTTGTAGCAGTATCAAGCACAGTCCAAGACGAGACGAAAACGTTTGAGCTAGCGATAGTTAAATCTAAGACGGATCTCGAGGTACATCGAACAAAAGTGGCAGCTTTGGAATTTAGACATATAAAGTTGTTTGTGCTAGTCCAGTCCCATAACCGTTTTCCCGGTGTGTCTGTGCGGAAACCCCACGACACATGATGAGTTGAAGTCTCCCGCAAACAGAATGTTCTTTTGCAGAAGCTCAGAGTGACATCAAGAGCGCTTTCATCTTGTATCCCAGCCGGAAAATAGTTATTAACTATGGATAGTGGAGCGCAGCCAGGAAGGTTTAATTCCACTACGAAAACTTCATAGTCAGACGATATTGCTTTATAAGCTATCTTCGCTCTATGGCAAAATTTTGAAGAAATGAAAACAGTTCCTCCACCACGTGAGTTTCTGTTCAATCGAAAGCATTGATAGTTCTTTAAATAAAAGTTCTGATCAGCTGACAACCAAGTTTCTTGTAAAAGTACGTCAGGAGGTTGCTGAGAAATAAGGTATAATAACCTGTAGCTGCAGAGAGAATTGAGCGGCAGTTCCACTGAAGCACCCTAAGACACCCTATGATGATAGACGAGCAGCGGAAACTGCCTGCTCTAATATACTTTCTTTCAACAGGTCAGTCCTAGTCACGGATTCCCTCACATACTTCTTTGTGATTCCCTCACACACTTCTTTGTGATCGCACACTCTCGATTCGAAGAATTATGGAGCTTGTTAGTAGGCGATCTGGTGCGTTTGAGAATACGGGCATCCATATCGACGTCCCAATTGCCCATTGAATCTGAATCAGAGATGTAATCTTGATCAGTCTTCTGAGAGGAAGACGGCCCTGCTCCATAATTGGTGGGGGCAACAAGCTGATGTTCAGCAGGCTTTTTGATTGGAGCGATAGGAGTTTGGAAGCGCTTTGTGATCGTCTCAGAAACACCAGCCAACTGGGGAGATAACTTGAGTCAATGAGTCGGAAAGATTTAGTAGAAATTTTTCGAGAACCTTTTCTACCGCCTTCTCTACCCAGCTGAAATGGAGTGGAAAAATATTGCGTCCATGCCCAGAGGCTGACGGCCTGTTACACCGGCATATCCCCGTGTCCTGCTTTGAACTTCTGCTAGAGCTTCTCGACGAGAGCATCGTCTCCTTTCAATAATTTCTAGCACCTGAAGTTCTCTCGATATCGCAGGGCAGTTAGGATTTTCAGCAGAGTGATTTGGTTTGCATAAGCAACATGACTCATTGCCTGACTGGCACTCATCAGTACTATGTTCGGCCCCACAGATGCGGCATCGAGTATCAGAACGACAATCGTTGACACTGTGTCCATAACGCCAGCATTTGGAGCACTGTAAAGGAAGAGGAGCTAGAGCTTCGACCCTGTAGATAAGCGGCCATGCCTTGATCTCCGAAGGGCGATTTGTCCCAGAAAATGTTGCGATCACTGTTTCAGTAGGGACTTTCGTATTGTCTACTTGTCTGGTACAGCGGTACACAGAAATTACTCCTGCAGAGGAAAAATGTCCAAGACTTCTGCTGGACTTAGGCTTGTGTCTACTCCGCGGACTAAACCTTTGCAACATGCTAGCTAAGGTGGGATAAAACAGCTCACCGGATGTGAGGCAAAAGTAGTACACTTCAGTAGGTCTCGAATACAAGCCTGGTCTGGTGAACAGCATAAGATCCCCCCGCGTCCAAACTGACGAACTTCGGTTATCAGTAGGGAATGAGGAGTGAGCCCACGAAGTTCTGTCTGAATGGACTTAAGGTTCTTCATACGGATAAATCCACCATTGGTCGGCACCAAAGCAACAAGAACGCTGCGGTTTCCATCGCGGAGAAACAATTCCAAGGGCAGATCCTGAGGGGAAATAGAGGCAGACCAGAGGGAAGCCCTCTGGCCCGGAGAAGAGACAGACATCAAAGAAAACGGGAAGTTACACTTAAATGATGTGTGAAGTGAAGTTACACTCAAGACAAATATGAAAGGAGAGGGAAATCATATAAAATAACCGCCGGCTACTTGACCGCCACCCTGGAAACCGTCAACACTAAGACAGGCAGCACGACATGGCGCACCGGTCGACGAGCTTAGGACAGGTAGTAACCGCGGAGGGGAACCATGAGACTGAAGTAACTAGAAGAATAATGGGGTTAAGCACATTGAGCAAGCATTCTCAAATGAATGGTAGTTTGCCACTATCAGTGAAGAGGAAAGTACATCACAGCCGTTCCGCCGTGAGCGCGTGAGCCCGAGCTACGTATCGTCTTCCTTAAAGGGACACTGAAGCACTTTTTAAAAAAAATGACTTTGGAATGTGTAATCATAGTTTGATCCTTGCAGAATACGAAAACCAATGTAAGAGTTCACAGAAGTGAACGCAAATGGCATTTCTTGGCAAAAAAGAGCGGCTGCAGCCGCAGGGCTTTTTGAACTGCTGAGCGAAGGCGGTGACGTCAACTTCGGTATGCTGCGTCATCGGCGCCATCAGCTCTGTAAAAACATGGCCTTCGCGATCAGTTCCGTCAACGCGCGCAGCCAGAAGTAGTCACGGAGGCCACGGCTCCGCCAAAACCACGGTGGTAGAATAAACAGGTGACCCATCGAGCGCCGCGAGCGCGTCGCCGTACTGCTCGAGTTGCTCGCGGCCGCCGCTAGGTTCGCGACGAGTTTTTGGGCCGAAAGACGCGCATTGCAAGCTCTCGCTGGGCTGTGCAAACCGGTTTTTCTAGCTAACTTTGTGGCTTTACACGGTTGTTTATGCTTTTACTAGCTTGTAGTGGCTGTCTGCCAGCTTCGACCGCAAAAGTGAGAGCGCCAGGCTTTATGAAGCTTAAAATTTTTAAATCCGCGCGGGTAGTCCCGATATGACTGTCACAGGGTGCCGATTACAAGAGACGCGCGCATATTTTTTTTTTCGAAAGCGTGTAAAATTCTACCGGCGAGTGTATAGAGTAAAAAAAAAAAAGCATTTGGTTTTCACGCTATCGTATGTATGTCGGAGGACAGTAGCTGGCGGTCTTTTCGTGGAATTGCATTTCTCCACAACTGCAGTCGCTTTTCGTCTTTCGGCGCGGAGAGAAGACACCGCTTTTCTTTGCACGTTTTGTAGTCAGATTTGAAATTTCGAGCGAAGCATTTTCGTCCCATGGTGGTCGCCGCATCAGCGGCACAGATCGAGCCACCGTGGTTTCAGCCGTGGTTCCAGCTTACAAAGTGAGCGGAAACACCGATGCGGTCGCGCGCGTTGGTTTGACAGAGCGCAACAAACGCGACTCGCAGAGCGGATCTCAGCCGTGGGATCACCTAATCACGACCACAGTGATCTGGCCGTGATCATGACTCGAAGGCTGATTGCGACATTGCGACGCTGGTTGCGTCGCGGTACGCTCTTGCTCTTCGGACGCTTGCACCCACGGACGCTTCCGCATTTATCGAAGATGACCAAGCAGAAAGGAAGAGACGCGGCTGCAACGCTGGTTGCGTTGCATGCTTTCATTAGTGGCGCGTCCGTTCTAAGCGACGGCAACTCTTCAGTGTTGCTCTAGGCCTCTCTGGTGTGATAAATACAGGATCTCTTTCTCAAAAGTAAAAGATGTAAATTGCAGTTTAAATGCTCGCGACGAAACTGGCCACATGCTTTCAAATGCCGGAGCGGAGATATCGGCCCAGAGTATACCTGCTGCCACCTTGCGCAAAAGCGGCGGTAACTCGAGCACCTCCGTCACACGCGTGGCGCATTGGCGGAGTGGCGCGTCGGGCCACCTGTTATTCTACCACCGTGGCCAAAACTACCGACGATGACGTCGTTCCGGTCACGCGCACACTTCGGCGCGTTCGCGTGGGCGGAGCAAGACGAACTTCTCTTTCGCGTGTTTTAAAGCTCCTGCTGCCACAACAGCGAAAAAAATTACGCCATCGTCGACAATAATGTTGGTCCTTGTTAACAACGAAGTTTTACCGAATTGTGAAACCACTTCAGCATCCCTTTAAGCCAGAGCGAAGGGCAATACCCACAAGATTCTAACATAATCTGGCGCCGAATTCACAAAACTTCTCTTTCGTAAGTGCGTTTTCCCATTGGTCAGCCGGCTTCGCTAATGATATGTCCGACATCGTGATTGGCTGAAATATTCTCTTATGAAAATTTTAGCGTAAGATGTTTTTGTGAATACGGACCCTGGAAAGTTCCAAGATATTAGGGCGCGGCTTGCGCAATGCAGCGGCTACGCGTGCAACAGACTTGTTAGATAAAAATAATAAAAGAAGCGTGCGTGGCATTATGCAGAAAACTAAAGTAATGTGCAACAGTCTCTGGGAACTGCGCTTTGCGATAGGTAGCGAGGCACTGGAATTTGTTAAGGAATACGTCTACTTAGGGCAGGTAGTAACCGCGGAGGGGAACCATGAGACTGAAGTAACTAGAAGAATAATGGGGTTAAGCACATTCGGCAAGCATTCTCAAATCATGAATGGTAGTTTGCCACTATCAATCAAGAGGACGGTACATCACAGTTGTTCCTTACCGGTACTTACCTACGGAAGAGAAACCTAGAGGCTTTCAAAGAGGTTCAACCTAAATTGAGGACGACGCAATGAGCAACGGAAAGGAAATGGTAGGTGTAACGTAAAGGGACAGAAGAGAGTATAGTGTGTCAGGGAAGAAACGGGTCTTAAGGACATCTTAGTCGAAATCAAGACGAAGAAATGGACATTCGCAGAGCATGTAGCGCGTAGGCAAGAACACCGCTGGTCATTAAGAGGAACAGACTGGATTCCAAGAGAAAGCAAACGCGCGAGGCGGAGAGAGAATGTTAAATGGGCAGATGAGAATAAGAAGTTTGTGGGTATAACGTGGCCTCTGCAAGCACAGGACCGGGTCGATTGGCGCAACATGGAGCGGCTTTCGTCCTGCAGTGGCCGTAGTCTGGCTGATGGTTTCAGTATGCGCCAGTGGGGAGAGTGATTTTTCTAATAACGGGTATTCGCAGCGTCGAGACAGCTGTTCTCTGCCTGCTCACTTCTTCGCGGTCGGCAACTACTCGCCAGACAGACTCTTTCCCAGGGCAGTCGTATGCTAACATCGATGAGCGGAGCATGGCCGAAGGCATAAAGCGATAATTCCGCCCCTTTGTGTCTTAACAACAACGCCCAGTTGTTAAGACACTCGCCATCGGAAGACCCTGTGTGCTTTCAAAACGCTGCCGGTATCTCAATCGAGACCTTCGTGGAACTACTTGAGGTATTTCAAGTCCGCAATCACACTTGTTGACGGAAAGTTTTATGTATAGAGCAGCGGTATTTGCATAGGCTCACGTGTGGCGCCGTACCTATCTGACATCTTTGTGGCGCCCTGCGGGCAGGCTATACAGAGATCCTTGCGGGAACGGCGTGTCGTTGGAATGTGCAGATACGTCGACGACTTCCTTACTATGTGCAACACCAACGACATGCGTTCAGTGCGTTAGGTCAAGGGCGACGTCTTTAGCGGCTTCAAAGAGCGTTGTCCCGACCTCAAGTTCACGTGGGAGCTCCCGAAGGACAACACGATTCGCTTCCTGGACCTGGTGCTGCAGTTTAAGCCCGGCCACGTTTGCTGGCGATGCGAGCCTCGCTCGAAGATAGGGTTGCTTTCATATACCTCCAGCTAAATTCATATGCCTCAAGGACCGTGAAGGGACTGTGAAACGAGCTGGGGCTTCTGCAGCTTTATTATGATCTGTGCGAAGGTTGTGCCACCATCAAATGTTTGAAAGTTTTGAAAGACCGACCCCTAGGCTATACTCCCAAGAAATATTGACCGGCATTTGTGAGACGATATCTTCAAAAGCTGAAAAGCAATAACTCCAGCAGAACCTCAGTGTTTCAAGACGATGCAAGAAAGCCTACTGCCGTGGTCCCTTACTTCCATGGACTAAGCCAATCCCTCAAGAAGGTCGCCAACAGACAAGGCCTGAGGACAGTGTTTTCGGGTCCCAACAAGGCTTCAACAATGTGCCATAAGATAAACACTGTCAAGAAGGAACAACCTGTGGAAAGAGGCACTGTACGAAACACGCGCCGTGCCAACAAGCTGTCGTGTATCGCATTCCCTTATGGTATGGCCGGGATTATATCGGTCAAACTGGTCGATGCCTTAATGAACGGACAAGGGAACATGCTGCCTCATTAAAGACAACAGCACCTTGTGGACACCTAGCAGCTCATTGTAGGGACCACGCATGCCAGGCATATCTCCAGCAAGTCTCTGTTACAGCAAAAGGAGGCAAAAACTCAAGCGGGAGATAAAGAAACCATAGGGATCGAGAGAGAAGGCAGCACGGGTGTCAGTGCAGCGTCAGCGGTACTGACGACAAAAAATTTTCGTATCTCGCTGACATGTAGTTCGTGTAAACGACACCAGGCGCCAATCACTGCTGCATATCTATCGGTGACTGTGCGTGTTTAGTTATTTATTTATCCGCGTACATAGAAATAAAATTTCGGTTGTTAGTACTGCGACGTCCCTGTCTGTGCTCTTTTTGCCCCTCGTTTTAAGTTCCGTTGCTCAAACCAGTGTTATTTTAACAAATCCTGCATTGCAAGTGTTTTCCTTTTACTTTTTGTGTATTAGGTAACACGCATTCGGATGGTTCAGATATGTACACAGTATGCAAATGTGGAGGTGTAGCTCATCAAAGAAAAGATGTGTAGCCCAGTTGTTAAGACATTCGCCATGAGAGCGCGGGTGCCTGAGTTCAAACCCCAGCAGCGCCAAGAAATTTTTTCCTTTATACATTTTCTTTATAGCGACGATCTTCGTACGTGACAGAGGGACAGGCAATTATCTCGGAGTCACCATACGCATTCTAAAGAAGGAAAGAAAATCGGCGTGCAGATCATGTAATGATACCGACAGTTAGAGCGACGGCCGAGGACCGCAGAGGGTTAGGTCAAATGAGGAAAGGCGTAACATGGAACCAGCTCGCACAAGATAGGTTAACCCTTAAACGCCCATAAGGTATCTGTTGTAAGTACTAATGCAAGATTCTTTGAAAACGTTCTCGCTGACGTGTTTCCACGGGGAGAGGAAGGCCTTTATTGTGCTAAGCCAAGAAAAGCCGCACCGCCGTTTGGTGACACAAGGAGGGCAATGAAGGGCTTCCAGTGACCCTGTGGTAGAGCGCCTGATGCTGCTCACGTTATCACTGAGGTAGTATTGTCGCGACGAAAGTCGCCGCCCCTCAAGGCTGGCGCAGCACCCCTAATTTTTTGTCAGCCATTTTTTCGCCAGCCATTGGCGAGTTTTGTGTTGAGACCACACCGACACTGTCTATGAGACAGCCCATTTGAAAAGCTTCTGGTGCTTAAGTGCAGTTAGCGAAATAACCTTCTCAGCAAGACGGATCTTGTCTGTAAAGTACATGTATTAAATGTTGTTCATTAGTGATTCGAGCGAGACGCTTGACTTGCACGTTTCAATGCGCTGCAACATTATTCGTAATATTATTCACACTGTAAAGGGTAGAAAAAATTTTTCATTGCAAAAATACTTTAGGGCGGCCGATAGTGCGCTGATATGTTCGTCCACAATTTTTTACAATGGAATCTGACACGGTCGAACGCAAAATCCGGGAAGTTTGGCAAGGAATGGCCCTATTCTAAAGCTGTACTATCGTCGCTATATTATAGTTAATGAGACATCTTGAGGGCTAGTTGGAGCATTCCAGTAAACGATTGTAAACTGCGCGAAATTAGGACAACACGCAAGACGCACATGGAAGGGAAACAGGAGAGAGAGCAGGGACCATAACCGGTATCATATGGCACAGGGATGGGCACACAGAACGCCAAAGGGTCTTGTGCGGTATCATTACTTGTCTATAGGCGCTGGAAGACGCGCAAAAAGAAACAACAGGTAGAGCGCAATATCTACTGGCCGTAGTAGCTTGCTGTGGCCGCGCTCTCGAGACCATCTACTCAGCTTAGAGCCGTGTAATGCCAAGCAAGTTTCGTAGTGTGTTGGCCACTGTACTTGATTGACCACAGACTTTCAGGAAGGCGGCTTGGTGGCACGCGCTTGCCAGCAACATGCGTTTCCTCGTGCTGCGTGGAAGAAGGAAGCAACGAAAAAGCCAATCATCCTTCCTTGGCTCTTCGCGTGACTTCTCGGTTTTGCTGGCACAGTCGACCGCTTGTTTCGCTTTTTCCACGGCTTCTTCGCATATAAACAACTATCTAGTCTGGTCATAGGAAGAACAATCACAGCGGTTTGTCGGAATATAAAATTTTATGTGACCATGAAATACGAGACTGTTCTAGCTACGAAGCTGCTCTTTCCATTGGCGCGTCCTGGAGATGCAAATTCACAATTTTTGTTTCCATGTGAAGCATAAGCAGCTTACGTCTGCTCTAAGAGGACCCATTCATCGCTCTCTGGGGGGGTTATATGCGGTGCAAACTTGCAGTGTGTAGTGTTGCTGACTGGATCACGCGTACTCAGCATGTACCTGGATATTCTGTCGCATCTTCCAAGCTGTGTTACACTGAGTCGTTCAGCGATAAACAATGCAGTTGTGTTTGTGGTACACGAACTTTTCTTTGCGAGTTGTTCTCTTGGCACGGCTACCTCCGCTGGCTTTGAGGGCGAAATCTGGTACGGAAAAAATGCATGTCTACAATGTTTCGCGTTCACATATGCAGGTGTAAATAATAATATCTGGGGTTTTACGTGCCAAAACCACGATATGATTGTGAGAGACGCCGTAGTGGAGGGCTCCGCAGGTTTCGGCCATCTGGTGTTTTTTTAACGTGCACTGACATCGCACAGTAGACGGGCGTCTAGCATTTAGCTTCCATCGAAATGCGACCACTTCGGCTGGAATCGAACCAGCGACCTTCGGGTCAATAGCCGAGCACCATAACCACTGCTCCGCCGAGGCGGATGGCGTGGAAATGCACCTCCACGCGGAAGTCTGCACACGGGGCAGGAAGAGCCGATGAGGAACCTGCGCCGCGTAGCCGCCGGCCCAACAATAGCACAAGGTGAAGAGCGGGCCGCCCTTGGGCGCGGCCGGGGAGAAAGGCGCGATGGCCGCGTTTTCACGGACGAGCGAGCCGGACCCCAATCTGGGTGACGAGGCCGTGCCGCTTGTTCCGTGTTACTGCAGTCACGATAAACGAACTCGTCGCAGCAGTCACAGATGCGTATCCCACACGTCGTTACCTCCATGTTTTGTATAAAAATTACATCAACGTAAAGGTTTTTTTTTTAATTTCCGTGAGGCCCTTTCAGCCAAGCCGCAGTATTCTACCTTCGCAGAACGACAGTGACTCACTCGAGGTACCGCGGCAACATAAATACCGCGCACAGGTGAACATTCCTGTTACACAAAGGCGCCCGGGGAATAGAAGAGCCGTCCCGGTGACACACCAGGCTGGTGTTATTAATTCCGGGGTCGTTATTAGACGAGGGATTTTTTACTCATTCACTATCCACGAGGAATCAGGTAATTCTCTTAGTCCATATGTTAACAGAAAAAAATTTCGTATCTCTGTCATTATTCCGTGATACTCATGCGTAGTCGCGCCTGTTGTAGTCTTTGTGTTTTTGTTCCATATCTGTGAAGATGCATACGGTGAGCGGAAAGTAACTCCGCTTTAAGAATGGTTCATAATTTTTGCAATACTTGACCCATTTTAACGAAGCAAAAAGCATTTTTCCTTACTGTCGCAGGATTTTTATTCACTGCTAAACTCCGCGTAAGCACCATCATTCACATTCTTTTTTTTTTGTAAACGATTGGAGTTGTATGCGACACACTTCTGCAGATGTTCATGTGGTGCGTTTGCAAAAACTTGCTAAATTCGCAGCTCAAATTCATCAATACGCTTTTGGTGTGACTTGCAGATCAAGTCGCTTGGCGTCAGGACTGCTTGCAGGCCATTTTAGGGGGCGACGACGTCCTATAAGCAGCCTCCTGGAAAATGTGTCCCGAATAACGTATGGACCCACAAGTTTTGTCATGTATCCGATACCTCCAACGACACATATAATAAATTGTTTTGTTAAAATAGGCTGAACGCTATAAGTTATAAGCAATTGTTAGTAGGGAGTTACTTTCCGCCGATATGATAGACGTTTCCTTCACTTGTATTCATGAGTTGGAAGTTAGCGTTTGTCTCCTTCAAATTTGGGTTCTTTTATGCACTAACGAACATAAATCTTAACAAAAAACAAACATGACTGATCCCTCCGTCAAAGGAATCGGTATAACACGAAAGTGAAACGTGCCTTCACGGAAGTAGTTGATGGTTTATTGTTTACTGGTATATGAAAGCTTGTACATACTTTATTGGTGTATTGGCAGGTGTAGCACCGTTTCACGTGGATGCGCACGCGTTGACGCCTAGCGCCATATCTTCATCTCGACGACCTAACACCCCACGATCATGATTTTACCCTTGTGACAACTGCATATCGTGAATCCCGCGCAAAGATGGCACCAAGAAGCACATAATAAACACTTGTACTCGATATGTACTTCCTCAAAGCGTCGTCAATTGAGGAGAGAAACAGCACGGTGTGCGCTCCCGAGTTATAGGCTAACCTACGCCTGTGCTTATGCATACACTACCACACTGATCTTCAGCAACACGGAAAGCAGATGTCCTTAGCTTGAGCCGTGAACGCGCGAAGGCGTTCCTTTTCCCGTTGGCCTTTGTCTCACTCGACCAAGGCACGTCATTCGATAGACGGCATCATTGCCTTCTGCGGCGCTTATTGCAGGCAGTTTTATTAGTCGGTGCTATCGCACTCGAAGCAGTGGCGGCGGAGAAACACGGTTGGTGCATGTGAAAGCTGCACTACTCCGACAACGAGCCGTGACACGCTAACAAGAAGCGAAAGGCAAGGAACGTAACATGCATCTAGGAGACAGACGGCGGCACCTCCCGCCTTCAGAGAGCACCTTGCGAGAGAGAATAAGGCGCGTTTGTGGAGCCTCGTGAATGTTCGCCAGTAGCATAGTCGGTAGAGCGCCGGGCGCCTATTGTCGCGGACCGAGGGGTCGTGGGCTCGATTGCCGGCGGCGGAACTTTTCTTCTAGTTTTTCTTTCTGATCCTTTAGTGTGCAAATTGCCGACATCATATCCGTGACTAAAATACGTCAGTCAAGTCTTGGCGGACCCTGACATAAAACTCTTTTGTGTTAAAAATTATGCTGTCTTTGCCCCTCTTGTTGCATTTCTCTGCCTTTGCCGGCATTGTTTGGTTCACAGGAAAGGGATTTCACCCGAGAATGCCTTATATAGGAAGATGCTGCGAGAAGCGCTCACAATGTGCGGCATACAGTTGTTTACAACCTCCCTGGAAACTTGGTCGGCCACCTGCTCTCCGAAGAAAGGGAGGCAAGGAAAAACGGCGCGCAACGATTTCTTGGTCGTTGGTTTCCCCGATAAATATATTGTTTTTCTCTTCACTCCATG
This sequence comes from Rhipicephalus sanguineus, assembly GCF_013339695.2. NCBI lineage: Eukaryota > Metazoa > Arthropoda > Arachnida > Ixodida > Ixodidae > Rhipicephalus > Rhipicephalus sanguineus. The sequence goes on along the minus strand of NC_051176.1, from coordinate 310,782,990 downwards.
CTTGGCTTGAGGTTGTCTGCATTATTCGTGCTGGGAGAGTTAGAAGAAAAAAATTCGGCAGATCCCGCGTACCGTAGGAATCGCTGTCATGCGAAGCATGCGCGGGATTGTGACTGGCATAATTTTTCATGATGAGCGAAACGTTAAGGAATGACGCTAGAGAAATGTGGAAGTGGTATAAACACACTCATATGCTGAAGAGTCGCATATATTTTATATAACAGTTGTTTACAGTTGCGTAACGATGCCAACAGCAACATGGGTGTTACCATCACCAGACGCGGTAGCTGATATGTAGTGCTTATATTCTTCAATACTCGATAGCGCGAACCCGAACAGCACAAAGACGAAACACAAATGCACAGGACAGGCGTTACTCGCAACTAAGCTTCATTTAGCAAAGTTCTCCTGGATATACACACAGCCGAGTGGCACACGCAGGCGCACTGCACGTACGGTACAGTCACGTTGCAGTTGTTAGAGTTGCGTTACAGTTGTTATGCTTATACTTATTTGTTATGATGGGGAACGCACGCACGTTTCACGAACCCGTGTGTATGTGTAGAAGGGGTTTCTTGACAGTTCTGAACAAGGTCATTATCACCGTGATCAGTGAGCAGCAGCAGCTGGACCGGACTTGTTAATCGGATCCGTTCGTGATCGCGGCTACGAGAGGTCTAAGTGTAGTGAAGTGTGAGGTATAGCACAGCTGGTGGAAATCCTGGATGTCTCTTACGATGAAATGATCCATGAGGCCTGCTGTCCTGAACGTGGCAGCGAGGTCTTTTGATGCCATGTCCACATCCAGCCGTCTTTCACGCAGTATAATAGAACCAGGCCTTGTGTGGTCTTGATAAGTCAATGATGAAGCCACCGGTAATGATAGAGGCCTGGTTCTCTCGGCAGATTTATTGTAGGAAGCATTGACCCCGGTTCTTGCGTAATCGACGTGGTCCACGTTGCGGACCACGTGAACGAGTGCATGGTAGTTGAGCGTCTTCAAGGGTTGTTCTGTCTTCAGCTCCTCACTTTCCTTGTGTCCGCCACAGTGGTGTAGCGGTTACGGTGCTCGGCTGCTGACCCGAAGGTCACGGGTTCGATCCCGGCCGCGGCGGGTCGCATTGCGATGAATGCAAATGCTAGATGCCCGTGTACTCTGCGATCTTGGTGCACGCTAAAGAATACCAGATGGTCAAAATTAAAGCCCCAACAATTATTGTCACTTTCCTTGCGTGTCAATGTGTGTGTTCGCGTTTAATGTGTTGGTTGAGACTTGTATCACCTGTGGCACATCCCCGCATAACTTAAACTCTGGTATGCGGGTATGTGCCACACGTGACTGAGAGAAAGGGTTTCATGACGTACGCGACAGGCATTTTGCGTTATTCATGTCATGACCAATGAATCGCGTTCACCATGCACTGATCCCTGCTATGCCAATTTTGGTATATTAGAAGTTATGGAGACGACCAGGAGAGCACCCAGACGTAGGCGGCTAGATAGATAGATAGATAGATAGATAGATAGATAGATACGTAGATAGAACGCCCAAAGTGCCTGAGGTTCGCTAAGAATGCTTCGCATTTAATAATCGAATCATACTGTAAGGCACGCGATCATCTACTGTCGTCTCAGCACTCGCCACGGTGGTTATGGTGCTCGACTGCTGACCCGAAGGTCGCAGGATCGAATCTCGGCCGCATTTTTAGATGGAAGCGAAAATGCTTCAGGCCCGTGTACTTGGATTTAGGTCACGTTAACGAACCCCAGGTGGTCGAAATTTTCGGAGCCTCCCACAACGGTGTCCCTCATAATCATATCGTGGTTTTGGCACGTTAAACCCGAGGAATTATTATTACTGTCGTTTGAGCGATTCCTGGATCTATTGGGCGTATTCAAAGCGTTCGCTTCTTGGAGAGCTCTGCACTTCTCTTACAACAGTCAGCATAAAACTGCGAACTTGAGAATTTTCTTTTCGCTTCTCTGATAATTGCGGCATTCTTTAAAAAGAGTATTTAGGGCTAAAATGTGTTTTTTCAGAAACCTTATGAACTATTTAGTTTGTCTTTCATCATGTTTAAACGTTCACAGTATATCCACGCCTTCGGGATTTTACAGTGCCTTTTATAATCTTTCCTTTAAAGTATTGAAGACAGATTCGTTTAAAGAGTGGCCTGAATGTTTCATAGGCCATGTCTGCCACTTCTGAAAGATAAACTGCCCTTGGGTTCAATGCAGTATGGCCCGAGTTGCCGAAACTCGGAATCTTTCCGAGCTCTGCGACACCCCCTTTTGAACGAGGCTAACAGTACGAAAAGGTCAAATTCACCCCTGAGCGCGTGCTGCGTTTCATTGGTTACGATGAAACGTGGCGTCACGTCAAGGGCGGTCGACAAAGTTGGGTGTGATTGGGTGGTCTCTTTAAACCAGAGGCATCTTCTCTCACTTGTTTGTCGTTCCACTGAGTGCAGAAGAGCACCCATGCAAGAAAAGTGTCAGAAACGTTTACTAACAATATTGTTTAGAGGTACGGGCTGTTTAAGTTCCTTTTCATGCGTTTAATGTTTGCTCTTAGTATCATTTAGAATAATCAGCAGCGTGGCCTCAGAGATTAGCTCCGGTCGAGTGCCTTACAACGCCGCGGCCGGAGATAATCGCCGAGGCCACGTAATCACCATTGTCGGCCTGGACATTCTAGCACGTTGCTCGGCCGGCGCGCGCCTCTTCGTCCTCTTCATCGTCTGCTCGCTCCACGAGCACGTGCGCCCGGCTGATTAGCTAATTGGCTGGGCGGTTTACAAAGCTAATTAAGTCTGGACAATATAATCAAGCGAATTAAGCCACATCTTAATAAGATCATGCTAATGAAGCCGTGTAGTGCTATACCAAGATAATTAGAACCGTGTTAATTAACGCGACGCTAATTAGGGATAACTGACTAAAACCGAGCTAATTAGAGCCTTAATCACAAAGACCACACTAACTAGGCTCGTGCTAATTAGGATTATGCTAATTAGCTTCATACTAAGTAATATCTTGCAGTTAAACCCGAGTAATTAATGTCGCGTTGGATTAAGACCTTACCATTTAAGACAAAACTATTCAATGCCATTTTACTTAAGACCTAGCTAATCAATACCATGAAAATTGAGACCGAATGACGTGGTCTTCGCTTTGAAGCAGACCGAGCAGACTGAGTAGACGAGCCACGTAAAAAGCTGAAAGTAGCTAGGTGATCACAAGCTCGTCCGATGGCTCCAGCCTTACACAACTAGTGCAAGCTGACCAATTTATTTTATATGCAAAGAAGCTGCTGCTTAGCGTCCACCGCATGAACCGCTTGACAGGCACACCGGCACATGACAGTCACTAGTTCAACTGGGGCCTTTTCAGAATCAACGAGTTTGTACCCGAGTTCGCGCGTCAGTCAGTTTGATTGACAGACGCCCGCGTGAAAGATCGGGTCCACCCACACGTTTGCTATGACACGATTCATCTATGACAACATTCGCACAGGACTATGCACACATGGACAAATAACTAAAGGAAAAGGTTATATCATCAAGTGGCTACGAGTCTCGCATTCAATTTCACCGCGCTCACGGCGTACCACTCACAGCCTGAAGCAAGCGCCTCTAGTGGCATCTGCGGCGAGAAATGTTGCTATATACTTCTTTGTGGATACATTGTTTCTACCGATTCGTTACTGCAGAAAAATTTTCAGACGTTTAATGTAAGTTGCAGTAACCTGCCTATTTATTTATCTGTAGTATTCGAGTAAGCGAAACGAGCTGTACGAGAGTGCTGCGTGTGCGCCCTTGCTGCTTTCGAGAGTGCAAATTTTCATGCTGCAGGTGGAACGAAAGGACTTGCCCGAAAGAGAGAAACGCCCACGAACACACCTGTGAGAGGCGTGATGTTCATTTGGCAAAAGATAGCGCGACAATCACGCTGACATCGCTGCACTGTTGAAATGTTGACTGAGTGGCGGCATTGACGCGTTGGCACGCGGTGTTCCTTTGAAAGACGCGGCAAGTGCCGCACACGTGTTTGTGACGCCATGCTCGTTCTTGTAGCCGTATTTATCAACGCTGCTATGGCGCGCTCCGCACTGACTTCCTATCATGACCGCCATAGTGCGAGCTCGGAGCAAACTCGTGTGCCCGAGAAGGTCGGGCCATCCTGCATAGCACCCGTGTTGACTGTTTTGGAAAGACTCTCATTAAATCCCGACACTGTAAAATGTGTGATGTTTTAACTTTTGTAGTTTGAGGGAAGCTGCTTCAGAAAAAAAGGCGCTTTACGGAATAAAACGTCACGCGTGAAGTTTATTTCATTTTATTACGTTAAAGACCCCACTTTGGGCTACTACATAAGGGCCGGGTGTTGACACATCCTTGAGTGCCTTTTCTGCGCCCGTGTGGGTGTTGTCGACGAACCCAGTCGTAGCGTCTTTGTGCGCGGCGGCGGTGGAGTACGTAGCGTCCCCTTCCTGGTCGCGCTCGTAAGGTAAGCTTCTGGCATATCCACAAGATATAATTTTATTTGCAGCAACGGGTTACGAGCAACCAAGAAAAAAGCTGCAAAAATAGGTTGAAAAGATTTTGCCACTCTACACCCACAATGGCAAAATACGGCAGCACGTTAAAAAAGCTTTTTACACAGCCGTACACCGAGACAAACGTGCCTAAGCAGGTGATAGATGTCAGCAGATACAATCAACGCTTTTAATAGATCAACTATTAAATATTAGAAGAAAGGTGGGCATACACACCATTAATTATAATCTTGTGGTAATGGCGTCTATTCAAGTAGTACATTTCGTAAGTCATGTAATTACATTTCTTTATTATAAAAGCTGATACCCATTAAATGTGTTTAATGGGGGCTAACGAAAACTGTAGCATTTGTTTTCCACGATTATAACAACGTTTCTTACTTCGCAGTCTTCAGATTTTCATGTATTACTTATATTTTTTCTAGTATGCTTTACTCCAGCTGGTGTATCTGGCGCGTTACTTTATTATTGTTATCGTTAACTATTCGAAGCTTGTATTTTCCGCACAAATTGTTGTACATCTAGGTGATTTGAAAAATAATAAGCTTGTTATTAAAAATATCACTGTGTTAAATAATTATGAGACATTATATGCTACGCCAATAACACGGTTTTTCGACACCGCCAGCGGCTAGCTTAATATTTTTATTGGCGGTAGTTCCTCAGACGAAGAAAACGAAATTTACAGTTGGCACAAAAGTGAGTTTTAAAGAAGCGCCTTGACATTTGCAGGAAAAACGTACTTAAAATGCGTATGATATAATCGTTTTTGAAAGTTTACTAATCATACTGGTGACTTGTTCATCCTATCTCATGTGTTCTCCAAGGCATATTCATCCTATTGTCTCGTTGATGGAACTAGCTTCCTACGCCATTTAGATAATTGATTCGGAAGTGTTGTTTAGTGCTCGAAATAATACCACGTTAGTTTTCTTGATATTGATTTTAAGTGGTTTTGATAAAAACAAGCATTTACGCTAGTTAGGGCTTGATTACCTATTCTGAGTAACTCTCTGCCTCAATTTCCCAAACGAACAAACTGGTGTCACCTGCATAGATCATAAATTTAGCTTTGTTCTGGATCTGGTTAATGTAAAGTGCAAACAAACAAAGGTCGCAAAACTCTCCCCTGGTGGACGCCGTATATAAAAATTTTCGCCTTTCATTTGAGGATTCATCTGGAAACGTTATCATCGGAGGTTGATGTTGGTAAATACGATGAGATAAATCGACTACGTATGCCTCGAACACCGTAAAATTCTAACTTTCGTAAAAATACAATGTGAATTACGTGGTCAAATGCCCTGGAGGAGCCAAAAATTAAGCCGACTACGACTTTGAGACTTTCAAAGTTTTCTTGACGCCTTCTAAGTGAGAAGAGAAGAGTTGAGCAGTTACACTTTTACGGAAATCGTAATGAACGGGGTTGTATGCAAACGTCCCTCGTTTTGACCACCAGAGGAAATGTGCCCCATTTCAGTGAAGAATCTGTTTTCATGAAACCTGGGCTGGCTAGCAAAAACGTTCCTTCGCCTTTGATCAGAACTTTTCGGACTGCACCAAGATTGCCTGCCGGTCACGCGACGTCAAAAAAACATAGAAAGCTCACGATGTCAAAATTACGTGTTCTGGCTAAATTGCGCATCATTTTTAATGTGCCCAAAATTTGGCAGTGGCTTTTCGCAGCTACTGGGGAGAAAGAGTTGCGCTCAACAAATATTTTGAGGGTTTTGAATAACATATTTATCAACTATTTACGCAATTATTCGACATCGCTCTGTGCCTGTGAGCTCTTCTTTCGAGAGGATGGGTTTTTTTCTTTTAACGCCTTGGTAAAAGCTACAGTAGTCGTTGCAAGCCACAGCATGATAAGCAACGAGGAGCAGATTAATTGGAGGTTAAGCTTAATCCTCATTTACCGGCATTTTGCTTTAGCCCGGCCCAAGTGATCCATTGAATACTTCTGCGCCCTCACTGACTCCCAGCTGCCAAGGAGATAGGCAGGCAATGATGTACGTTTGAGAAGACAAGGAAAGGATTTCCTGTAAATTGCAGTAGCGGCAATTGATTGATACCTTCATAAAATTTTCTGGTTGTTAGCCGCACTTGGGTCGCCACGGATGTAAACTTAACATCAGGTAGAACGGAATGAAACAAGACACAATAGTCTGATGTTAGAGAGCCCCTCCTCCGTGGTAGCCTTCTCTGCAATGCTAAATCGCAAGCATCACATTGGCGGCTCCTACCACGCAAAACCACGCGTCGTGTTGTGGCGCGAAAGTCAGTTTTCTCTGCTCAAGCCGGAGATATAGTATAAAATTCAGTTATGTAATTAAGTAACACCCACGTTTACAGGAAAGCCATGCCTTGTGTCGCCACCGTAGAGACCCTTTTCATAAATACGCCACCTGACGGTGGGCTTTTCGTCACTTTCGCTTTGCAAAGGAGCGTGGGATAGCCAGCGCCATCGTGAGGGCATGGGAAGCGAGCCGTCAAATGCGTGAGTGCTGTGATGTTTGTCTTGCGGCTAGTTCTCCGTGTCATCCGCTGAAATCTCACCGTTTGTGTGCTTGAACGAGCTCTTAGTACTCTCCGTTGGTCTTTCTGAGGTCTTCCGCTGCACAATGAGCAACATTTTGTACCCTTCAACGGGCTGGACGAGCAGTTTGGCTCGATTGCCGCGATTGCGGGACCGTGACCACAGCCAACTCGCGTGCGCGCCCGGACCGGGAAAAAAAAGGCTCGCCGAAGCTACAAACTTCTCACCGAAGGAAAAGAAGGACGTCACTGTCGCGGAACTATGCGACCGCAACCGGTGAAAATCGTGTCTGCCGCAAGCCACACCACGCAACTATTTTCCGGACGCCACGCGTTGGGTATATTTGTATGCAGTGGCGTAGCCAGGGGGGGAGGGCACACCGGGCCCGTGCCCCCCTCCGAAATTTTTTTTTTTGCCATGGCACACAGCACAAATGACACTTGACCACATCTGCCTGCCCGACCCCACTTCAAATCAAGGTGGTTTGAAACCCCCCCCCCCCCCCCGGAAAAAATTTGTGCCTTCGCTCCTGTTTGTCTATACTAAAAAATGTTGACACGTGGCTTACGATATGCGAGTACTGTCGCTACTAAATGAACGGTACGCAACTTCATTTTTATTTTTCTGACTGGCCTTATGAACCCTCGCAGTATTTCTGCACTAACAATCTATCGCAATTCACCGCATGCAGGCACTCGGGAGAAGATTATTCATTCGTAAAAGCAAGGCGACACATGGCGCTGTGAAATAAGCACGTCCGTTTCTGTAGCGCGTTTACAAAACGGCGCCCTTCCGCACGTCCGTTTGACATCACGTACGGAGAGAGAGCACGTGCGTTTGTTGTTCACGTTTTATCGCGAACCTTATCGCTGTTATCCTCGATGGTGGCACATGGGAACGCAGCACGTCTGCACCATTGCAGCACGCCGTCTCTACGAAAAACGTTGATGACAGTTCACGATTCGGCGGTGCTGAAATGTCACGCACTGACACGTTGCCGAAGCCTGCGTCGTCTGCTACGGTGCCCTCACAATGGCGGCAGACTGTAGTTTGCGTGCGCGGCGCTAGGGGCGCCCTTTTAAATGCGAAGCATTTCTTAGCGAACCTCAGGTACTTTGGGCGTTTCTATCTACGTATCTATCTATCGATCTATCTATCTATCTATCTATCTATCTATCTATCTATCTATCTATCTATCTATCTATCTATCTATCTATCTATCTATCTAGCCGCCTACGTCTGGGTGCTCTCCTGGTCGTCTCCATAACTTCTAATATACCAAAATTGGCATAGCAGGGGATCAGTGCATGGTGAACGCGATTCATTGGTCATGAAATGAATAACGCAAAATGCCTGTCGCGTACGTCATGAAACCCTTTCTCTCAGTCACGTGTGGCACATACCCGCATACCAGAGTTTAAGTTATGCGGGTATGTGCCACAGGTGATACAAAGTCTCAACCAACACATTAAACGCGAACACACACATTGACACGCAAGGAAAGTGACAATAATTGTTGGGGCTTTAATTTTGACCATCTGGTATTCTTTAGCGTGCACCGAGATCGCAGAGTACACGGGCATCTAGCATTTTGCATTCATCGCAATGCGACCGCCGCGGCCGGGATCGAACCCGTGAACTTCGGGTCAGCAGCCGAGCACCGTAACCGCTACACCACTGTGGCGGACACAAGGAAAGTGAGGAAGCTGAAGACAGAACAACCCTTGAAGACGCTCAACTACCATGCACTCGTTCACGTGGTCCGCAACGTGGGCCACGTCGATTACGCAAGAACCGGGGTCAATGCTTCCTACAATAAATCTGCCGAGAGAACCAGGCCTCTATCATTACCGGTGGCTTCATCATTGACTTATCAAGACCCAACAAGGCCTGGTTCTTATACTGCGTGAAAGACGGCTTGGATGTGGACAGGGCATCAAAAGACCTCGCTGCCACGTTCAGGACAGCAGGCCTCATGGATCATTTCATCGTAAGAGACATCCAGGATTTCCACCAGCTGTGCTATACCTCACACTTCACTACACTTAGACCTCTCGTAGCCGCGATCACGAACGGATCCGATTAACAAGTCCGGTCCAGCTGCTGCTGCTCACTGATCACGGTGATAATGACCTTGTTCAAGAACTGTCAAGAACCCCTTCTACACATACACACGGGTTCGTGAAACGTGCGTGCGTTCCCATCATAACAAATAAGTATAAGCATAACAACTGTAACGCAACTCTAACAACTGCAACCGTGACTGTACCGTACGTGCAGTGCGCCTGCGTGTGCCACTCGGCTGTGTGTATATCCAGGAGAACTTTGCTAAATGAAGCTTAGTTGCGAGTAACGCCTGTCCTGTGCATTTGTGTTTCGTCTTTGTGCTGTTCGGGTTCGCGCTATCGAGTATTGAAGAATATAAGCACTACATATCAGCTTACCGCGTCTGGTGATGGTAACACCCATGTTGCTGTTGGCATCGTTACGCAACTGTAAACAACTGGTTATATAAAATATATGCGACTCTTCAGCATATGAGTGTGTTTATACCACTTCCACATTTCTCTAGCGTCATTCCTTAACGTTTCGCTCATCATGAAAAATTATGCCAGTCACAATCCCGCGCATGCTTCGCATGACAGCGATTCCCACGGTACGCGGGATCTGCCGAATTTTTCGAAAAGGGCGCCCTTTTTCGAAAATGGTTAGAGATTGAGGAGCAGTTAAGCAAGGAACAGATAGGTGTTTATGCGGTTACAGAAACACACCTTAGAGACTTGGAAGAGCCACCACATATTGACAATTATATTTGGGAAGGATGTAACAGGATCACCTCAGAAAGGAGAGGTGGGGGTGTTGGAATGCTAATTCATAGCAGAACAAAATTGGATAGAGTGAAACAAACGTGTTCAGAGCACATGTGGGTTTCGGGCACAGTAGGTGGAAAGAAAACGTGGCTAGGTGTAGCTTACTTGTGGACAGGCAATAATGCAGAGAAAAGAATCTGGAGATAGTGAAATGCATAAGCACCGATATTAAAGAATTTGGTCATGATGCCGAGATAATCCTTCTAGGGGACATGAACGCTCACATTCATGACCTTGACGGATATTCAGACACCAATGGCAAGTTATTGCTAGATCTCTGCGAGCAACGTAGTCTTGAGATAGTTAACGTGGGGCCTAAGTGTGAGGGGCAGATCACGTGGGAAGTCGGAAACCGGCAATCGAGCATTGATTATTGTCTCATGACAGAAGGAATATATGACAAACTTAGAGAGATGAGAATAGACGAGGAAGGCATTAACAGCTTGGGCAGTGATCATAAACGCATAATATTACAAATGGGATATAAATCTGAAAATAAGAACATAGAATCAAAGTTTGGCAGCTTGTATCTAAATGACAAACAAATAACAAATATAGCCGCAAGAGTCGAGGAAAAAGTAGACGAACTACCAGGTAAGGACTGGAAGTATAGTGAGCTGCTACATGTAATCACGAAAGAAATGGAAAAAGAGAAGAAAACTATTTGTTGGAAAGGAAAGAGAAAACCAAAAAGTTGGTGGAACAAAGAAATCCGGGAGGCGATCGAGAAGCGACGTGAGACATCACGGGAGCACAGACAAGCAAAAAGGGAGAAGCGGCCACAGGACGAAGTCAACCAAATATGGGAAATATATTTAGAGCAAAAATCCATTGTGCAGAAATTAGTCGAGGCAAAAATTAAAGGTGAAAGTGAACGCTGGATGACAGAGATTCGCGAAAAGAAGAAGGCCGCGCCTAGGATATTTTGGAGCCACCTAAAAGCGCTGGGTAGGAAGTCTGGCACAATGCAACAACATATGGTAGATGAAGGAGGAAATCAATTGGAAGGGTATGAAGCGCTAGGTTACATCCGAAAGATAACAGCTGATTCGTTTAAAAAGGTCGCCCCGGGGATTCCCCCAGTGAGTAAAAGTACGCAAAGGAGTGCAACCGACGAAGATGTAGTACTAGAGAATTTCAATTGGAAGAAGGCCGAAGGAAAAATTCCTAAGCGCACTACTCCGGGCTTAGATGGGGTTCCCGTAAGCCTCATTAACGAACTCGGACATAAAACTAAAGAAGCACTGCTGAAAGCCGTAGAAAGGTGCTTACAGGAGAGGGAAATACCAGACAGTTGGCGAAAAAGTAGAATGAACTTAATCTATAAAGGCAAGGGAGAAAAGGATAACATTCGCTCGTATAGACCGCTAACCATTACATCGGTGCTATACAGGCTGGCGATGCAGGCAGTAAAATTAAAAATAGAAGCGTGGGTAGAACAAAATGATATTTTGGGAGAACTTCAGAATGGATTTCGAATTGACAGGCGGTTAGACGATAATCTGTTTGTTCTTACCCAGTGTATAGAAATATCGAAAATAGAAAACAAGCCCTTATACGTAGCTTATCTAGATATTACCGGGGCGTATGACAACGTTAATCAGGAAATTTTGTGGGATATACTGAAAGAAGTGGGCATAGGTGACGACTGTATACAGCTTTTGAGGGAAATATACCGAGAAAATACAGTTTGCATAGAATGGGAAGGAATAAGTAGCAAGGACAGCGTTGAAATTAGCAAGGGGCTGAGACAGGGATGTCCTTTGTCCCCGCTGTTATTCATGCTGTACATGGTGAGGATGGAAAAAGCGCTAGAAGGTAGCAACATTGGATTTAATTTGTCACACAAGCAGGTCGGCACGATGGTTGAGCAGAAGCTTCCAGGTCTATTTTATGCTGATGATATTGTCTTATTTGCAGACAGTCAAGATGATATAGAGCGACTGGCAGATATATGCGGAAGGGAATGTGAGGCTCTAGGACTAGGATTTAGTGCAACAAAATGTGGATTGATGGTATTCAATGATCACGACGACCATGTGGTCTTTATACAGGGCCAAAAAATACCGAGGGTAAGCGAGTACAAGTACCTCGGAGTATGGGTAAATGAGGGGGATAGATATATGGAGGTACAAGAGAAAGCATCGGTAGCAAAGGGAAAGAGGAATGCTGCAATTATGAAGCACAGAGCTTTATGGGGATACAATAGGTACGAGGTGCTTCGAGGGCTGTGGAAGGGTGTGATGGTCCCGGGGCTTACATTTGGGAACTCAGTAGTGTGCATGAAGTCAGAGGTACAATCCGGAATGGATGTAAATCAAAGGACGGTGGGCCGCCTCGCGTTGGGCGCTCACGGGAAGACGATAAATGAGGCTGTAAAGGGTGATATGGGATGGACAGGCTTTGAAGTGAGGGAAGCTCAGAGCAAAATGAGATTCGAAGAGAGGCTGAGGAAAATGAAGAACAGTAGATGGGCAGAGAAGGTTTTCAGGTATTTGTATAGAAAAATCGTTGACACGCAGTGGAGGAAAAGAACTAGGAGGCTCACCAGTAAATATACGGCTAGCAGTGCGGGCGATATGGCAACAAGGAGCATTAAGCGGAAGGTCAGAGAGGCGGAGAGGACTTATTGGATGGCAGCGATGGAAAAGAAGCCGGCTCTGAGTAACTATCGAAAGGGAAAAAAACGAATTAAGGAGGGAAAGGTTTTATGATAATTCAAGGGGAAGCGCTTTACTGTTTGAAGCAAGGTCGGGCTGCCTTAGAACGCGTAGTTACAAAGCGAGATTCAGTAACGAAGAAGAACAATGTACATGCTGCGGGGGAACTAAGGAAACGATGGAACATGTACTGATTGAATGTGGCGATATTCACCCAGGTATACGTGTGGGCACGAGTCTACATGAAGCCTTGGGTTTTAGGGACAACAATGGAAAGCTGCACACGTCCGCGATAGAAATAAGTAAGAGACGGTTAGAGTATTGGTGGCAGAAAAGTAGAGATAAAGAACAAAAATAAATAATGGAGGAAAAATAAGGTCATTCTGCCTTCAGAGGCAGAGAGATGGACCGTGAATTTATATTGTTTTGGTATAATAACATAGATTTAATCAATGTAGATAAGGCATTAGGCCAACATGAAACAAGGAAGTGTTTTTTTTTTTTTCTTCGAGCCTGGTGGCAGACATGTCACCGCCCCGTTTTAAAGGGGACGCTCATAGCATCCATCCATCCATCCGGTCTATACACCGTCCGGTGGAACAAAGGAGGGCGCTTTCGCGCCGGAGCGCTCGCTACGTAGGTCAGACGAGGCTGAGAACGGGGAGTGGACTGCTCTTTATTGACAAAGAGCGTATAAACACTGGTTACAGAAAATGATACAAGAAATTCCCGTCGTGTGGCGCTCTGTACCATACATTGAGAAACCGAAACTGGGCAAAAGCGTGAAATGCGCGACTCTGCATCATATCCTCCTAGAAAGGAAGGGAGACGTAAACTCTTGCGTGTCTGTACAAGAGAATGCGATCAAATCATACAGAAATAGTGCAACAGTAGGCAATTGCAGTTGTATTCTGTACAGGACATTATACAGTGGCAAGGCACTGAAAACTTTGCATGCAGTAACATGTGTATGACCCAAGTAGTAACAATGCAGGAAAATGCTTTGGTGCACATGACAATTTTGCACAAAACCGTTGAAAATATCGTAGGAAAATTTGCAAAATAAAGTGACATCATTATACAATAGTTATCACATGTAGGAATGTATTCTTTATTAGGACGGTTTTATGTGGCCAGAGTTCAAGTAATTTGAATAAACTTGATGTAATGGATTTTCATTGCATGAGCCCATTTATGAACCGGTATAAGTAGTAATTAAGAACTTAGTGTCAGTCATTACATGTTCCCCAAACTCAGGATTATGCAGTAAACGGAGGTATATGAAAATATATTGTAAGTATATAGTAGCATATGAAAATGAGAGTATTATGAGAAAAAGCGTGTATATAATTAAGGAGCATAATCTTTGTAACACGCCGAGTTTTCACGGAGTCGTTTGGGACGTAGTCATGCAGGATGGTTAGGTGAAGGGTTCACCGATGAAGCCTTATCTAGCTCAGAAGAGGTTGAGCCTTGGGGCTGACGTACATGCTCATCGTCAGAGAGCGAACGTGGCAGAGTTGTTTGAGTGTCCCTAGCTGACATATCTCCCCCCCCCCCCCTTGGATGAGATCTGCATTGGGGCTGGGCACATCAGCCGGTTGTAGTGAAGGTTCCTGCACGGTGGTTAGTCGAAGACGCGCTAACTGCGGAGCTGCAGAAGAACATGAAAGTGGGGATGAATTATGGTGCATGGACGATGCGTTAGGTGGAGGACATGAATTCTGCTGTGGAGCTGCGTTCTGCTTGGCATGAACAATTACTACCTTTGATGCATTCCAAACATTGCCATCGCTAAAGCGGAAGGAATTGAATCCAATTTGACTAAGGACTGTATAGGGACCCCTGTATTTATTCTGCTTCCATGGCCGACGAACTGTAACCCTGAGGCCCACCTGTAGCTTAGAAGGTTGCGCTCCACGCTTAGAATCAATGCGCTGCTTGGTTGCCTGTTGCCTCAGGAACACTTGTGTTCTCACAGGATCCAAACTTGGCGAAGGAGCGGGAGACTTTGGGTGTAACCCTGCAATGTCAATTCCAGAACGCGGTTGGCGATTATGCAGAAGTTGTGCAGGCGACAAGCCTGTAGTATCTTGACGCGTAAAGCGATACGTGGCTCTGTTGCAGCTTGTTTCAGTGGGCGGCATTCAGGTTGAGCGAGCTGGATTTGCTCTTTCAAAGCGCGATTGAATAGTTCAACTTGACCGTTAGCTTGTGGATAGTAGTTCGACGAGCACAGATGCTGTATACCGCTGTCGGAGAGGAACGTTTCAAATATTTGAGACTTAAACTGAGGTCCGCGTTGTCTGTGACTATTGCCTCTGGAAAGCCTTCTTTACTGAAAAGTGCTGACAGAAATGTAATTACCGCTTCACAATTGGCTGCATGGTAAAGCAAACCTCAGGCCACTTAGAGTGGTAGTCAATTAATGTTATTGCAAATCTGCAGTTGAAACGAGCACGTTCGAGTGGACCGACAATGTCCATGCCTAGCTTTTCCCAAGGTTTATTTGGCCATGGGACAGGCTGTAAGGGTGCAAAAACAGGTTTAGCAGATTTATCTGCTGTTTGACATACGATGCAGTTGCGAACTGCATGTTCAACTTGGTTATCTAAGCCAGGCCACCAGTATCTTTCTCTAAGTCGCTGCTTAGTCCTGACAATTCCAGGGTGACTTTCATGAGCCAGCTGTACGAGTTTATTGCACAGTGAAGCAGGAATGCTGACTCTATCTGCGCGGAAAACTAATTCGTCTACACACGACAGTTAATTTCTGATCGCAAAGTATGGCAGTAGTTCTGGCTGAAGAGATTTCTTTTCCGGCCAGCCGTTAGCAATGTATGGAAGCACTTGTTGCAAAGTAGTATCTGCAGCAGTTGTTGCCTCTAAATCAGCTTTACTATGCATGTAGTGACAAGAGAGACTTTCTCTTCTTCCAAGTCTGGAGAGACTGGAAGTTGCAAAGGCAAATGAGAAAGTGCATCCGCTACAGCGTAAT
The DNA here is from genome assembly GCF_013339695.2 of Rhipicephalus sanguineus. NCBI lineage: Eukaryota > Metazoa > Arthropoda > Arachnida > Ixodida > Ixodidae > Rhipicephalus > Rhipicephalus sanguineus. The sequence goes on along the minus strand of NC_051176.1, from coordinate 310,767,366 downwards.
TTGAAGCTTTGCAGTGCTGTTCAGTGAAGTTGTAGTACAAAAGTCTGGCGCACCACCGTGAATTGCGTAATTGGCGTCGGCCCTCTGATACAGCAGAAAGTAATGTAGTTAGTGCTTGATGATCAGTGCGTAATGTCAAATGCCTACCCCGTAGGTATACATACCATTTCTCGCAAGCAAAGAGGCATTCTAGGGCTTCACGCTGACCAGTAGAATATCTGCGTTCAGCAGGAGACAAAGTTCTCGAAGCAAAAGCAATTGTAACTGACTGGTCACCTTTGCGTTGTTGAAACACGGCACCCAATCCTATGTTGGAAGCATCAGTCGTTATGACTATTGGAAGCTTCTCGTCAAAGAGTTGAATGACTGCGTTTTCAGCTAGTACTTCTTTGATATTGTTGAATGGCGAATTGGCTTCATGCGACCAATTAAATGTTTGGACTTTACGCAACATGGAATGCAGTGGTTCAACAACGTCAGCATAATGTGGAATGAACTTTGAGTAACAGCCAGCGAGACCAAGAACTGAATGTAAGGGTTTACAATCTGTAGGAGCAGGTGCATTAACAATAGTATGCACTTTGGACTCAAGAGGAGATGATTCTCTGGCACTGACACTGTGTCCTAAAAATTGGATTTGTTGGACAGCAAAGACACATTTGTGGTTGTTTCATCCCTGTGTTGCTTATGCGGCTTAGTACTACTTGTAAATTAGCATCATGTTCAGCACGCGTTCGACCCCTGACCAAATTGTCATCTAGGTAGCACAGTACTCCAGAACAGGCTTTCAAAATGTCTGACATCATTTTCTCAAAAGCAGCAGGGGCAGATGCAAGCCCGAAGCAAACTCTACGGAATCTGAATAAACCGTCATGCGTTACAAAAGTGGTTAAGTCCCTACTTGATTCTGACAAGTGAACCTAATGATATGCTGATGCAAGATCTAGCTTGGAAAAGTAAACAGTACCAGTAAGTTGCTGGAGAAGTTCTTCGATGTGGGGCAAGGGAAACCCATCAATCACAATAGCTTTGTTTGGTTCACGCAAGTCCACACACAGTCTTAGGGAACCGTTCTTTTTCTTCATCACGACCAGTGGAGAGACCCAATCTGATGCTGAAACACGTTCGATGAGGCCTGAATTTTCAAGACGAGCAAGTTCATTGGAGACTCGTTGTCGAAGCAGGAATGACAATCAGTGAAGCTTGGCAGCTACTGGCTGCGCACCTGGGCGGCGTTTCACTTCGTGCTTGTAGCCTTTCACCAGGCCAAGTTCCTGGGTGAAAAGGTGGTGAAATTCGGACGGAGCATTAGCAGGAATTCTTGGGGTTCCTGTATTTAAAACTTGCGCGCAGGACAATGTAGCGCCGTCGATGTTTATGTGGAGACTTCGAATGGCATCCAAACCAAGAAGTGAACCTCCTTTTGTCACGTAAAATGTGACAGTGGCAGTGGTATTTGTTGTACCGGACGTTTGTAGAGAAGTATCCGAAGTTGGCAATGCATTTCTTTAAATAGACCTGAAGGACAATGTAGGATTCAAGAAGTCTGGTCCCCGGAAAGTACTGCTTACAATCTTGTAAGTTAATAATAATAATATCTGGGGTTTAACGTCCGAATCGTGTAAGTTAAGCAATGAGACGGTCGCGCCGCTGTCAACGAGAAACGGAATGTTGACTTGGCCAACTTGAACAGAAATCTTGAGTGGCGAAAGATGGCTGGAGCGTTCATCAACGTTTAAAATAGTAACTCTATTTGTTACTTCAGTATCTTGCACTTGAGCTACGTTTTGTTGCGAAGCTCTGATATTGCTGGAAACGTGGTGTAGTGAGAGTGGCAGTCGCCGGTATGCGTTGGCGAGTCTCTAGTGCCAGCAAGCATTGGCCAGACGTGCAGGGCGGGGCCGCAGTAGGTCTATCGCATTCTGTGCAGCGTGCAAGTAGGGTGGTGCGCCCTAATGTGCCTGCAAAGGTGGCGATCCACGTAGAAAATCGGCGGAAAACGCCGACGAAGTACGTAGAATGCTTACTTCTTGTTCATCTCGTCGCCAGTTTCTTGTGTCGCCACCGGATACACCGTCCGGTGGAACAAAGAAGGGCACTTTCGCGCCGCAGCGGTCGCTGCGTAGGTCAGACCAGGCCGAGAACGGGGAGGGGACTGCTCTTTATTGACACAGAGCGTATAAACATTGGTTATAGGAAATGATACAAGAAATTCCCCGCGTGTATCGCTCTGTACCATACCTCGAGCAACCGAAACTGGGCAAAAGCATGGAATGCCCGACACTACACGCCTTAGCTGTTGTTTGATCAGTGTGCCGCCTACAGTGACCGCCCTCAAATATGGGGGGCTTAGCCGCCCCCCCCCCTTTGCCCCCCTCCGGTAGATACGCCTATACCTACCACCCATATTTTGTGTGCTTTCACCTGGAGCTGACAACGAGCGACTTTCAAAAACGGCTCAATTTTTGCAACTGGTGCCTGATTCAATGCGCTGAAGAGCCGGAATTTTTCACCAGAGTGCTTTGGACCGACGAGGCCCAATTTTGGAGAGATTCGAATGTCAAAATGCACAACGCACATTACTGGAGCGATAGAACACCCCCCGGTTCGTGAGCACCAGGTGATGCGGTCGGCTAACCTCATCGATTGCCCTGCAGCCTGACTGCTGCAGGGCAATTGATGATGACAATGATGATCATCAATTGATGATGATGAACCTTTCATGTTTCGCCAATCAACTCGGCCCTGTGGTTGGTGCGGACACGTTATCCCGCAAACTTCTTAATCTCATCTACCCCCTGTTGTGAAATTGCTACGTAGCAATAGTAGCGTGTCGTAGTGAGTCTCAAGGCTGATGAGCAGACGAAGCCGAAGTAGGGCCTTCGCTCAGAAGCTGAACAAGGATGCACGGGAGCAGAAAAACAAGTTTCTAGCAAGTGGTATCGCTGTACATAGCCTGTCAGCTTGACAGAGTCAGCTGGGGCGAGGCCTAAAAGTGGCCAGCACGGTCTTAAATAACGTTTCGTCTATTGTCTCCCGTCCCTCTCCACGGCGTTTCGGACGTGGTCCACCTCGTCCTCCCACTTCAGACAAGTCCTCCTACGCAGGCGGGGCATTGGCCGTTCGTCATGAAGCAGGCACGACACTGCACGGAGCTGTCGAAGACAGTCTAGTTCCCACGGGAACGAAGCCTAAGAAATTCCATCTGCGTAGGCGGGGCACTGATAGTTCGTCGTAGGCCGGCACAGCACGGTCGAAGAAGGACCTGTCCCCACGGGACCAATTAAGTTGGCCGGGAAGACAAAGTTTTGCCTTGACCGATATTCCCGTGGGAAGAAAGGTTGACCAAGGGCAGGGGCCGTGGCACAAGGTCACCTAACTTTCTGCTTCCCCCACGCGCGCTTGCTTTCTCTTGGAGTCCAGTCTGTTACTTTTAATGACCAGCGAACGTATGGCGAGGCATTCATAACGGCCGTACTTTTGGTCCTTACATCGATAGAAACCTCACTGGAAACAAGTACACACGTTTTAAAGGGTGTCGCCTCCGAGGCTGAGCTGAAAAAAAATGTGGTTCCAACATAACAGTGCCCCGCCGCATTTTTCTTTTAAATTCATCGATGAGTTCTTTACTAACCAATGGAATGGGCATGGTCGAACCACACCATGGCCGCCTAGGTCGCCCGACTTGTAAGCCTTGGACTTCTTTCTCTGGTGGTATGCTAAAAATGAGGTTTTCAAGACTGAACCACACTGTAAAAAATGGCCCTACATTACGACAAAATTTGCGGGTATATTGTAACCGAACACTTTTTCGTAACTTAAAAACGACCTTTCCGTGGACGGCCACTGCGTTTCGTAGAAATTGTTCAACAAGATATAGATGCCGCCGTACTTACAAAACAGAAGATTTCGTAAACCACGCTTGTACTTGGCGAGTGAACCGTTAAGACACAGGTGTGCCAATAGCACGACAACAGAAGGCCCCTTCTTCTGTATCTGTACTCTACGAGCCATCCGTAACAATATAAAGTGTGCCAATAGTTCAACAGAAGTCTTGCATAGTCTTGTGTATCTACACCTTACGGGCCAGCTGTTAAAATAGTGTTTCGCAAGAATGAGAAAATGTAAGACCCTTTCATAAAATCTGTACTGTGAAAGAATGCTGTGCACATTGCCTCCTCAAACGACGTTCCTTTGGTGAGCAGCAGTTGCTACTCACAAACAACGAAACAATTGTTGTTGAAGACTCCTCCTGGAGAATGATGCTTCGCAAATATGTCATTAGCCCCAACAAAATTTATTTTATTAAAGTGCACAGTAGCAGACATCTTGAACTATGAAGTATGTGACTTCATACTTCATAAAATGGCACAAGAAGGTGTGCTATTCTCAAAAGCAGTGATGAACCTTGAGAAACAAGCCGTCTGCAAGGCGAAGCGCCAATACGTCCTTCCGCACAAGGCATGGGGTAAGCAGGGCTTGTTCCTGAAATTGAATAAAAAAAGCAATGCTATTTAGCAAAATGTATCCTTTAATGTGGATAGTGCTGAACCAAACAAATACTTAAAACCACCAAAAATCCAGGTTCGTACAAGGTTCAAAGGAGCAAATTCAAGGATATTCAAGGGCCTGCCACGTGTTTTTCAAGGACTTGTCGCATCAAGTCGCATCAAAAGGAGGATTATTTTTTACTTAACAATGTTTCAAATTCTGGCTAAATTTATCGCACTTATACATACACAGTTGAAACTCATTTTAACGAAGCCATCACCACGCTCAAACTAAACATGATCAGTGGTTTTCAGCGCAAACGACGAAACACAGAGAAGAAGGAACACGAACACCAGCGCTGTCTCACAACTAACTTTATTAGCAACGAAATCACACATTTTAAAGCACAACCTATCCCACGTGGGCACACGTCGATGGTGCCATATCAGCGATACAGTACAAATTCAAAGGTGTAACTATCAAAGGTGTAAATTCAAAGGTGTATGTATCTTCGCGCATGCGGACCAGGCCACCAGGGAGATTATGGAGGCGTTTTATATCTTCAAAAAAGGCCCTAGTTGTGTAAGTGTGCCGTCTATCACCTTGCATGACAGAGAGATTGCTTTCTTGAACTGTTTTGCTTCGTGATACAATATGTTTAGTTACACCTTTGAATTTGTACTGTATCGCTGATATGGCATCATCGACGTGTGCCCACGTGGGATAGGTTGTGCTTAAATGTGTGATTTCGTTGCTAATAAAGTTAGTTGTGAGACAGCGCTGGTGTTCGTGTTCCTTCTTCTCTGTGTTTCGTCGTTTGCGCTGAAAACCACTGATCATGTTTAACGCAATCCAACTCGCCCAAATGTCGGTTCTTCTACGCTCAAACTACTTTGTTAAATGACGAGTTTTGAAGTTTGTAAAATCAAGAAAGGGGTCTTTCAGTCCTTCGAAACCTAAAATTATAATATACACACCCAAAATCTACCATGGCTGTGTTTTTGCCGCTAACCCATGTGTGCTCATGTGAAAAGTCTGTTCAGGTGTACCGAACATGGAGCCTCACATATGTGGTCCAGACTATGCAGGCCAGGTAGACAAGTCACGTGAAATATGACATGTAGCCAAATAGAAAGACGGGTAGAAGGAATGCAGCGATTATGTGAGCAGGACAAGCACGAACGTTGCGAGGAGATGATCAGTGTCATCTGTCACATAAGTCATGAAATAACGAAAGCACTCAGTAGGGCTCCTGTGGGTGCATTGTCAGGAACAATAAACCACCACCACCCGTCGCAATATCAGGTACGAAACATCGCAACTGTTGAGGCCACTGTTCCGTGTAAGTGGGTGGCTTGTAACCTTGTCAAAATACAGCAGGCTCGTGACTATGGGTGACAGACGTTTTATCGCAATAGCTTTAGTGCTTGCACTTCAAGAAAAAAAGCCATCTGTAAAAAACACAAAGAAATTCGCACTTTCTTCGACTAACTTATTTCAGAAAAACTTTGTTAAATCGGTTTTGGTTCCAAGTTCGTTTCAGTAATTTGGCTTGACAACGACGCGAGGCTTACGAGTACTTGCCGGGGAATGCAAATTTTTTCCTTAGATTTGGAAGTACGTACTGCAGAAAAATTTAGCCTTGATGCTATCTAAAGTAGTTCCCAACACACAGCAAATGTTCAGGACAGGTGCTGAGGCTTCTCTAGAATTAGGAAGGCTTGAAATCACTACGGTGTACTAACCACATGCACCGCTCACTTGACAGGAAAAACAGCAGCATAAAGGCAGGAGACAAGAGTGAAGTCGTGAGGAGATAAGTAGAGAGAGAGAGAGAGAGATAAAGCGAGACAAGATGAACTGACTGGTGAGGAGTGAAATGAAGGAAAGGTCAAGGCATCAACAAAAGAATATACATGCAAACTCGCATTATGTATTGTTGCTGAAATGCAGTTTGCTGCATCAATGCCAATCTACAGCAGTAAGCAGGTCGCACTGTCGACTTTAGACTGCACTGCTCCCGAAATTCAGGGGTTTTCGAGGACATAATACAACTCAAGGACATTCAAGAGCCTTGAAAATGCACTTTTCAAATTCAAGGGTTTTCAAGGACCTTTACGAACCCTGTGAAGTGTACAGTCTGTTCACATAAGGTTGGGTGGGCATGTCTGGTAACCATGTTTTCTTTTAATGAGAAAATTCTATTTGATCCACCAAGTGTCGGGGACAACTAAATCTGTTGCAGGAAAAACGCGTTAAATATAGAAGTGCTCAGCGAACCAGAATCACGCAGCGTGGGGAGCAGCCGAGTTAAAAAAAGGAACAGGCATCAAAAGTTATTATTTTACTGAAAGAATATTTAAGACTGGTTCTTTACTGACTATGGACACTAATTGCACTCAGAGGTCGTCTTGTGCGCTAAGGTCAGATGCTAATTTCTAAAACACATAAGTGAAAATTGAAGCTTGTTGACAAAGAACTGTACAAGCATTTCGAAGTTGTGTCGTACCATAAGGTACAGCACAATTTAAAACGGTACAACAGAACTTGTCGCTGAGCTAGTAGGTTCATTACTTGAGATAAATAGGTATGGCCTAAAAAGGACGGGGACGAAGTGAAGGTACGCAAGGTCTGGCTGCGGTTAGGTTTGCGGCTAACAATAACTTTTTACTTCCTAAGGTTCATACTAACTATGGTAAATCATCTTCTCTCTTCTGTACCATCTCGATATGGAATAACTTGCCCACTTCATTAAAATGTAAAGTTTCTTCTATTTCATTTAAAAACTCATTAAAAGAGCATTTGTTAAATAGTTGATCGGTCTTTTTTTGTGTTACTTCACACTGTATTTATTATTTGTTTTTTGATGCCATGCCCTTTTGTTTTTCAATCTGCTTTGTGTATTCTTTGCTTCTGCGATACTAACAGCTGCTTATTGTTGTTTTATTTATTTGTAATCATCGCCGAGGGTCCCGTTGCAGTCATGTACTTTGGGACCCTCGTCTGTATATTTTACTCCCTGTAACATTCTTTTATATCATGATAATAAACTTATTGATTGATTGATTGATTGATTGCTTGATTGATTGACTGATTGATTGACAAACTCGGGCACCTACTTCTAACTGTTCATTACAAGAAACCACGCTGATTCATACATGCTGCCTAACAAGGTAACCTCATTACATATACAGTAGCATGGATGAACTAACAAATCATCATGAGCCAGTGATCTAACAGATTCGAAAGAAATGCACCGGAAACTGCACTGACCTGAGCTGTAAAATCATGCCAGCACAATAGAACACGTGTCCATTACAGGATCAGTAAGAGTAATAGGCAAAAGAGGCAGCGCACAACCTAAACATACGTCTACAAGCTATGTTTCAAGGACATAATTCTCTGTCCCTTGAATCAAGTGATGGTGCGCTAACGCACTGACAGCTGCCTTTTTATTAGGGACGCCTCAATTGTCTCCCTTTCAGTGCGGCTGCTTGCTCTCCTTAAAAAACAGTGCTTCCAGTGGCGTGCCAAATGCACGCCCATGTTGTTGCTGACCGCCAAGCGATTGCTGACCGCCAACGATCGTTGAAGCACTTACCGTTGTCGATGTATACCCTACCGGAGCTTAGGGGAATATTGTAGATCACATTGCTCACACATTGCTTATTTCACATCAAAGGGCAAATCATGGCCAGTTTGCATGGAGCGGAGAACACAGTGCGCGCATTGTATCTGGCTGCGGTCTTCCTTATATTGAGAGGGAGCCATGAATGTAAGGTATTACGTGCATACTCATGTTTTCTTTTTTGCGCATGCATTTTATTTCCACGTTCCAGCTTTTACAAGAGGCTTTCGCACACACCTGTGACACCGGAGGGAGGAAATCGAGCGTCTTTCAGTGTGCTAATCTCATTATTAAATCCTGTAAAAAGATGGCGCTCACATGACTTCATTTAAGCTGAACTGAGGCATGTGACAGCTGTTCCTCTCTTGATTAGCTTATAATGTGCGCTGTCAAACCGCAAAAGCTGTGGTACGGTATATAGATGGACAAACAGACCGGTTTATCAATGATCGTGCGAGAGAGCACCGCTTGGCGGTCAGCAGTAACATGAGCGGGCACTTGGCAGGCCACTTCAAGCGCTGTGGTTGTGCGCCACACTTCAGCCAAACCAGATTTCTAAGGAGAGCAAGTAGCCGCACTGAAACGGAGACAAGTAAGCGTCCCTATTAAAAATAAGCGCACCATCACTAAATATAAGAGGCAAAGAAGTGATGTTCTTGAAACATAGCTTGTAGACGTGTCGAGTTTAGCTTGTGCGCGGCCTCTTTTGCCTATCACTCAAATTGATCCTGTAATGGTCATATGTTCTAGTGTGTGGGCATAATTTTACAGCTCAGGTCAACGTAGTTTCCGGTGCATGTCTTTCGAATCTGTTGGATCACTGGATGATGAATTTTTATTTCATCCAAGTTACTATATCAGCAATGACGTTATCTTGTTCGGCAGCATGCAAAAATCAGCATGGTTTTTGTTAATACACAGTTGGAAGTTTCCGTCTTCACCTTGTCCCGGTCCTTTCTGCGCCATGCCTATTTTTGCCAGAACGGTAGAGGTCAGTGTGGCACACTGTTCTCTCAACCTCTCCTAAATAATCTTGAGTACGCATGCACCAATCACGGAGGCGAAATCTGAGTGCCTGTGAAGGCACACATTGGAGCTTTGTTTTCTGAAGAGTGGGCATCATTACCAAATCACTCCATCACGCGGCATGTAATATATCAGGTGCAGAGGCAGACGCAATAATTATAGGAACTGTGAACGTGAGCTCATTGTTAGGAATGAGATGTCCACTCATATGCCTACAAACTGTGAGGGATGCTCATGTTGGCTGTCGGTTAGTTCCATTAGCTGGTCATAAAAAAGCAATAACTTCAACTTTTCCAGCCCTGTTCGACAGAACCTGAAGCTGATAGCTGTATAAGCGATGCCAGGGTTGTGCTCAGAAAGCTCGAACTTACAATATTGCCGCAGACTGCTTCCAATAAGATTTCTATCAAAAGAACCAGCAAGCCGCTGTGTAAGCCTCTACAATGTCTCGTGTCTGCTCGTTCTTCTTGTGGTAGCACGGCGCATGCCTCTCTTTTATGGGCATGAAACAGTGGCGCTGACCTGCGAGGTTTCGGAGAAGTGTGCTTGGGAAGAGAAATCTGTGTGGAATGCTCTAGCGGACTTTTTCATTTTCGGGTCTACTTTCCTGGGCACCAGTTTGCCCACAATAAACCACTGGTTGTGTTACTCCTCTAGCAATACGTTAAAATATTACGGAAGCTTCAGTCAATGCTTTTGGCAGTCTTTAATGTTCACTGGACAGTCACTGATACATATCTTGTGATGCACTTTGTATAAGATTGCCACCTGCAACAAGTGTGTTAAAGTTTACTGTATCAAACAAGTCTTGACAGGTGCATGGCACCTTGCTTAACTCCTCCACTCCATAAAAGACAGTAAAGTGTATTGGACTCTCAGACAATATTACCACTACATTAAGTTCTTAAAATTCGTGGTTTTAGGTGCCACATTGACATGAGGATGAGGCATGCTGTATTGGTGAGCTCTGGATTAATTTTGACAGCATATGCTAGCATGGACGAAAACCCAATTACAAGTGTGCCTTAAATATCCAACACATTGAAAATCGCTAACCGAACGTTGTAGAGGCCAGCGTTTTCCCCTTTTAAATTATTTTGGAAAACATAACAATACAAGCAACTGAATTTTTTGTTGAATTGACCCCAGACAACTACGGAATGTTTTATCATTATGGTCTCCTTCTAGTCGATCAACATGAAGCTGATGAAACATAAGGAACTGAAGGTACCCACGAGATAAAGAATGACTGTGTTTAATAAGAATGACCACGAGGTCCCGTTCACCCTTACTGATTTTCTTAAAACCTACTCCAGGAGTTTTAGACTCAGAACAATTACTTCAAGGTTAGTCTTGCGAAAAAAATCTGGTTTGGTTAAAAAATATGCATGTTTTCGCCACAAAAAATCACTTTCCTGCCAATTTCGTAATTTCAGCCCAGCCAAAAAACAGTAAATGTCTTGGTCAGATATTTACTCCAATCAAAGAACAAAATTTCTATCTTATGAATATTTTATTCATTTTTTTTTTCTGTTCATGGGCGTTTGAGCAAAAATATCAAAAGCACGGTAAGTGACAAAAATAGCAGTATTTCAGGAATTTATTGCCGTAATAACAATTCTTGGGGTTTTACGTTCCAAAACCACGATATGATGTTGTGTGGAGGGCTTCGGAAATTTTGACCACGTGGTGTTCTTTAAGTGCACCTAAGTCAAACTGCTCGGGATTGTAGCATTTCGCCTCCATCGAAATGAGGCTGCCACGGCCGTTTTATTGCTGTAGACATGTTAAACTGAGGACAATAAAAGACAGTACACATTGATATTCATATCTGCGCTGTATTTTAAATAGGTTTAGTGGTTTTCGCGCACACTGTTATATTTATGTGATTTAATAAAAACACCGAAATTTGAGAATAGCTTTTTCAAAAAGACCCTTTAATTTAAAAAAAAAATCTCTGATCCAAGTCGAGGACGTTGTCGACCATTCTGCGTAAAAAGAACGATGCATTATTCGAGTTGCTAACAAGGTATAATGTGACCACGCGGCCTAGTGGCCGCGCCATTAGTTATGTGCGGCAAATTAGATACAAGTTGTTCAGCATAACTGTATGTGACATAATCTCAAAAGAGCTATTTCAAAGTTGCATAGAGCTGCAACCTGTGTCTTGTGATCAGCCACTAGGCAAACTTGAATGGACGAGCCATAGCGACGGCCGCTCGAGGCTGCAGGCGAGCTCCGCTTGTGCATGAAAGCGACGCTCAGAGGGCGAATGAGGTAAGTGTATCACTGTGAAAAGTATAAACTGTGGAGTGCCAGTGAGGTCATATCACGCAACTAAAACTCTGCCAGTAACCTTGCAGTGAGTGCGTTTAGCACAACACACACGTATTTCTTCCTCTGCTATTATGTCAGAAAGGGCAAAATATCGTGATAAACGTGCGGCTTGTGTTGAATATCATGTCTGCAGACACACAAAAGTAGAGTATTGTATGAGCAGTACTTCGAGTAGGCAAAGGACTTGTACACATTTCTGTTAACCCCCGGCTGAAACCAGTGTTCCGGTATGAGAAGCACAACACTAGTTTCGGACAGAGTAACACCTAACTATTTTTAAACCCCCAGGAGAGAGGAAGGACATATGAGCGCATCACTGAAGCCGCTGACCGCTCACTACCGGCCAGTTCTCATTGCATGATATGGGCAAATATTGGCAATTAGCAGCTTTTACTGTCCACAGTGATCAATTTCTATCTCATTCGCTCATTGAGCGTTGTTCTCACACACAAGCGGACCTCACCTGCAATCGAAGCGGCAGTGATGTAATGTGAGCACCTGCAGCCTGGAATAGCCATAGCTACGGGTTGTCTCAAGTTTCCCTAGCGGCTGATCACAAAACAAAGGTTACCGCACTATGCAACCTGGCTGTGTATTTGTTGTTTTGGAACAGGTGCTTTGGGAGTACACAGTGCACAATTATTTTGAACAACTTGTATCCAATTTGCAGCATATAAGTAAATAAAGGCACGGCAGCTAGGCTTAGTTGGTCACATCTGATGCATTATAACTTGTTAGCGACTCAATGCATTATTTTTACACAGAATTGCAGACGTCCCCGACTTGAATCAGTCATTCTTAAATAAATTAAAAATGGTCTCTCATAGAAAACTGTTTTAAAACTTCAGCGTTTTTTGTAAGCCACACAAGTTTAAGCACAATTTAAAGTATAAGTGTGCAAGAACCACAGAAACTATATTAAAAGAAAGCGAAAATATGAAAGTCAATACGTAGAGTTTTATTATCATCAGCTTAACTTGTCTACAGCAATAACTTTCTGATATCAGGTATTTTATACGGTTCAACATGTTTGGGCGATTTTTACTTTTTCCTCAAAGATCATTCAAGAGAAAAGGGAAACAAAATACTCATCAGCTTGAATTTCACTTGTTCTTTGGAATAATAAATATTGTGACCAAGGCTCATTGTTTTTTTTTTTGCTAGGTGCGCTCAACGTTTGGAAGCTGTGAAATTGGCGCGAAAGTTTCGTAGGCCAAAAATTGTATGTTTTCTTGACGCAAACCAAATTTTTTCTTATGACTAACTTTGAAATTATTGTTCTGAGTCTAAAAACTGTGCCTAGAACATATTGCATCAAAATCAGGAATGGTGACCGGGAGGACGTGTTTATTGTTATCTGGACAAAACCAAACTATTGATAATTATGTTTCAAAGAAAGTTGAAGGTTCTAATGTAGGAAGTGCTGTTGGCCTTCTCATTTAAACGTGACCATGCCACAACCGCCACTGGCCATCACCATGGCCACACAAAAACCATTCCTGTACTCCCCAATAGCTTCATTGTAAAAATGCGTAGTTGCCAGATCCCACTTCCGTAAACGCTGCCTCCTCTTCACCTTCAAAGTTTGAAGTAGTGTATCCAAGCTGCTTGTAGCCTCTCTCCACGGTTGGTTCTCAGGTTCCTTTTGAAAAGGAGTCAAACTCTAGTATTAGCGGGGAAAAAAGGTACATAATGTTAAAAAGAATTTCACAAACTATCTGACCCTTTTACAAATAGTTTCACCAGAGAAAGTCTCCAATCTGTTTGAAGCTAATAACTGAAATATTCATTAGCCCACACGCCCGATACAATAGCCAGAATTGGGGCTAAAATCTTTGTTACCACCATAAGAAACAATGAAGCAAGATTAAGTGGACATAAATATTTCACAAATTTGCAAATTATAAAATAAATATGCTCAAACATCCACCAGTTTTGCCCACATGCCTTTGCAAAGCACAAATACTACCAATCAAGGAAACCATTAAGGAGTAGAAAGCAAAGGCATTATGCGAGATCCTCTGCAGTGCTTCACTTGGCCATATTTCCTCATAAATTGAAGCAGATAGTCCAATGTGTGAATACTGTAGTTTTAACCACACAGAATCAGTTTTGTGATGTCAAAATAAGTCATCCGAATGGTATGCTGTACCTCTGTATGCCTGTGCTACTTGGCTGCCATGGAAATAAGTGAGTAAACGAACAAATGTTATATGCAATGAGAAACCTCAGTCCTACTTCATCTAGAGTAAAAGGAAAAGCATATGCAGGCTCTACAAGCTAGCGTTTCAATGAGAGACTTCCTAAGCACAAAATAAGCAGTTCATTATCACACTGCAAGCAGTGCTGTTGTGAGCCCCAATACTGGAATATTGTGAAGTAAATAGCATAAAAACAGGAACCAAAATGACTCGAAATGACTGAAGATCGCAGAGTAGCAAAACTGAAGTACCACCATCTTCACCAGCAGACAAGGAAATAGCATACTTGGCTATACCTACTATAATCAGATATTTTTTGCAAGCCTTTTATGCGTCAATGCCAACTTCCTGCATATTCGGGGCCTCCCCACCCCAATCATTATATATATATATATATATATATATATATATATATATATATATATATATATATATATATATATATATATATATATATATATATATATATATATATATATATATATTCATTCTGACGAAGGCCGTGCCACGGCCGAAACGTAAATGAGTAAAAATATGCAATTTTCGTAAGTGTGCTCCTTCATTTCTTCAACTACATGTGCACCGGACCTTCAGAACTTTCTTTTGAATTATATATATATATATATATATATATATATATATATATATATATATATATATATATATATATATATATATATATATATATATATATATATAATGAGAACGTGTGGTTCTTAACGTATGAAGGGTTGAGAGCGCGTACGGTCTCACCAATTGACGAGGCTGCTTGCCGGTTTAGAACGAACGATTTATAAAAACATAGAAGATAGGCACACACACAAAAACAAACACAGCAAACGAAGAAAGAATTACCGAACAACAGTTTCTAAGAAGCTAGCGTCCTTGAGATAGTCAATCTCTGCTGACACGGGCTCACCCGTCGGGGAGTCGAACGCGCAGGGCGATGCGAGGAGACGAGCGTCGCGGCAATCCTTGAGGACGTCAGCGATGGCTTGCCAAGGCTGACGAGGAACGTGGCGTCTTGCCAAAGGGAAGACTTGGAGGCGGAGGACGTATATATATATATATATATATATATATATATATATATATATATATATATATATATATATTGTAAAGGCGTTTATTGACGGCGGGATCGACGGCGACGATGCGCAGCGACGACAGTAACGACAGAGCGCAGACTCGCAGACTCTCACGAGCAAGAGCACGAGGGACGTGCTCTCCGAGAAGAGGCGAAGAGGGCGACCCACTGGAAGGTGCTCAAGAGGACGGCCCATTACAGCGTTCCAATGCTTCTGTACAACTACCCCGGGTACGAAAAGGGAGCCGTCTGGCGACCTAGCAGCTGGTCACTATGAGCGGGTCATGGTAGGGCTTGAGGCGCTCCACGTTGACAATGTCGCGGCCTCGACGGCGCATGTCGGAAGATGGGTCGATGGGTTCAATCAGGTAGTTGACCGGGGATGTGCATTCGACGACACGGTAGGGGCCTTCGTATTTGGGCAGCAGTTTCGAAGAGAGGCCAGTTGCAGTGGTGGGGACCGAGAGCCATACGAGTGCTCCAGGTAGGAACGTGGGTGCAGAGGTGTTGGTCTCACCGCGGATGCTTTTCTGCCGCTCTTGGTCCTGCGTAGTAAAGGTCTTCGCAAGCTCGCGACACTCCTCAGCAAGTCTGGCTGTGGCAGAAATAGGCGCACACTCAGATCGATCCGGCTTGTATGGAAGGATTGTGTCGACTGTGTGCGACGGGTGCCTGCCGTACAATAGGAAAAATGGTGAGAAACCAGTGGTGCTTTGAGGGGCGGTATTGTAGGCGTAGGTGACGAAAGGTAGAATGGAATCCCAATTTGTGTGATCGGCAACGATATACATCGAGAGCATGTCGCCGAGTGTGCGGTTAAAGCGTTCCGTGAGCCCATTCGTCTGCGGGTGGTAAGCAGTAGTTTTGCGGTGAACAACGTTGCATTCTTTGAGGATGGCTTCGACGACTTCCGACAGGAAGACACGGCCTCGATCGCTGAGAAGCTCCTGGGGTGGACCGTGGCGCAGCATGAACCGGCGGAGCAGAAAGGAGGCTACATCGCGCGCTGTAGCCGCTGGGAGGGCGGCAGTTTCGGCGTATCGCGTAAGGTGGTCTACAGCAACGATGGCCCAGCGGTTACCAGCCGAAGTCAGAGGGAGTGGCCCGTACAAATCGATGCCAACGCGCCCAAACGGCCGGTCAGGGCAAGGTAAAGGTTGCAGACCTGCTGGTGACTGGTGCGTTGAAGTTTTGCGGCGCTGACAATCGATGCAGGAGCGAACGAACTTCTGCACGTAGCGGTACATGCCTCGCCAAAAGTACCGTTGGCGAATGCGGTGGTATGTTTTCGATACCCCAGAGTGCGCACACTGCGGATCAGCGTGGAACGATTCGCATATTTCAGAACGCAGACTGCGGGGTATTACTAGTAGCCACTGGCGGCCGTCGGCGTTGTAATTGCGTCGGTGGAGGAGGTCGTCGCGAATGGCGAAATGGTGGGCTTGACGACGCAACGCGCGAGTGGATGGTGTTGCCGAAGGATCAGTGAGCAAGTCTAGCAGTGAAGCGATCCATTGATCCTTGCGCTGTTCGGTAGCGACAGTGTGAACGTCGATGGAACAAACGGCATGGTGAGACATTGATCTGTGGGTATTGTCGTCAGGCAAGGGGGAGCGCGAGAGTGCGTCGGCGTCAGCATGCTGGCGTCCGTTGCGGTACAGCACGCGGATATCGTAGTCCTGTAGGCGAAGTGCCCAGCGGGCGAGGCGGCCTGATGGATCCTTCAATGATGACAACCAGCAGAGTGCATGGTGGTCGGTGATGACATCAAATGGGCGACCATACAAATAAGGTCGGAACTTCGTAAGGGCCCAGATGATCGCCAGGCATTCCTTTTCGGTGACGGTGTAATTGGTCTCGGCTTTGGTGAGCGTACGACTTGCATATGCCACGACATATTCAGGGAACCCTGGTTTGCGCTGCGCAAGGACAGCGCCAAGGCCAACACCGCTGGCGTCTGTGTGTACCTCTGTAGGGGCCGTAGGGTCGTAGTGGCGTAGTATGGGAGGCGACGTCAACAGACGACGGAGCTTCGCGAAAGCGTCGTCGCACTCTGACGACCATGAATTGAGGGACCCGTTACTTCCGAGGAGCTTCGTCAGCGGCGATATGACGGTCGCGAAGTTTCGAATGAAGCGCCGAAAGTAGGAACACAGTCCTACGAAACTGCGCAGTTCTTTGACGGACGTAGGTTTGGGGAACTCGGTCACGGCCCGAAGCTTGGCTGGATCGGGAAGAATACCGTCCTTGGACACGACGTAACCGAGTATTGTCAGCTGCCGTGCTGCAAATCGGCACTTCTTTAGATTCAGTTGTAGACCGGCGTCGCTCAAACGCGTCAAAACATGCCGCAGGCGTTGAAGATGCGTTGAGAAGTCCGGAGCGAAAACAACGACGTCGTCGAGGTAGCACAAGCAGGTGTGCCATTTCAGGTTGCGCAGAACGGTATCCATCATGCGCTCAAAGGTGGCGGGCGCATTACACAGCCCAAACGGCATGACGTTGAATTCGTACAAGCCGTCGGGCCTGACAAAGGCGGTCTTCGGTCGAGCGTCATCAGCCATGGGTACTTGCCAGTACCCTGAGCGCAAATCGAGAGATGAAAAGAATTCTGCTCCTTGCAGGCTGTCAATCGCGTCGTCTATTCGCGGTAGTGGATACACGTCCTTACGAGTGATCATGTTGAGTCGTCGGTAGTCCACACAGAACCGCACAGAACCGTCCTTCTTCGCAACAAGAACGACAGGAGACGCCCAGAGGCTGTTAGAAGGTCGAATAACATCTCGTCGAAGCATGTCGTCGACTTGCTCGTTGATTACACGGCGTTCTGTGGGAGATACGCTATATGGACGTTGCCACAGTGGCGGCTGGGCGCCAGTGTCGATGCGATGCGTAACGGCGGAAGTGCGGCCGAGAGAAGTTTGAGCGACATCGAAAGAAGAGCGAAATTCGTCCAACAGGCCCAGAAGCTGGGAACGCTGGACCGGTGTAAGGTCGTCAGCAATAGAGGAACCAAAGACATCAGCGGGTGATGAACCAGACGTCGAAACAGCGCCGAGCGTACTGGAACTGTGGCAGTGCATTTCATCTGGTTCGTCCATAACTTGTGCGTCTTCGAGGGGTTCCACGCTGCCGAGACATTCCCCTCGGACCAACATAACACTGTACGGAGATGGGTTGATAACAAAAATTGACGTACTGCCCTGAGTGACTTGCACGGTCGCGAAAGGCACCAGCATGCCTTTCCTCGTGCAAACACGGTCAGATGGCGAGAGAAGTGCAATGGTGTCGGAGAGACTGGCGCAGTACACTGACACCGCCGTCGACGAGTTTGCAGGCACCTTGGTGTCGTCTTTGACAAGTACCTTGCCCGCGGCCGATGGACTGTCTGCCGGCGCCAATTCAGAGAATGGTGAGAGCTCTATTTCGGCTGGTGCGCAATGAATGACGGCGTCGTGGCGGGAGAGAAAATCCCATCCTAGGATGACGTCGTGGGAGCAGGCAGGAATTACGATCAATTCGACGGCGTACAGAGCATCCTGAATAATGACGCGAGCTGTGCACACCGCTGTTGGCTGAATACTTTGGGCGCTGGCTGTACGGAGGGAGAGCCCGGAAAGCGGCGTCGTCACTTTTCGCAGTAGTCGGCTAAACTTGGCGTCCATAACGGATACGGCGGCTCCAGTGTCGATAAGGGCAGATGCGCGAACATTGTCCACAAACACGTCAATCACGTTCGAGGGGCTTCGCTGAGGGCTTTCGCAGTTCGATAGCGTCGCAGCCCTTGCCTCGTGGACTGCGACGACTAGTTTTCCTGGTCGCGTGAGCCCGGACGTGGCCGCATCGGCGACAGTGAGCGACGTCGTGGAGACGGTGAACGGCGGGTAGATGGTGCGGGGCGGGACGTCGGTGACATAGGCGGCGCTTGGTCATAATAAGGGCTGCTTGATGAGCTGGTCAGGGTTGATGCGACCCGAGGCGGCTGCACGCGATTGCAGTAGCGTGCGACGTGACCGGCGCAACCGCACGCAAAGCAAATGGGGCGGTTGTCGGAAGTGCGCCAGCGGTTCGCGGGTCCCATCCATGTCGCAGAACGGGATGGAGGAGGCGGCTGCTGATATGAGTGCACTGTGGGCAGCAGTTGGGGCCTGGGGACGACGTCGACGTATGTAGGCGGCACAGCCGCGTCGAAGGCCTGTGGTCCGACGACGGCTTCGGCGTAACTCCGCGGGCCAGCCACAGGAATCGCTGGGGGCGGCCTGGCTACAGCTTGCGCGTAGCTTAGTGGCGCAGGCACTGAGGCGGCTGGTGGTATTCAGGAATGACCTCCGCGATTTCTTGCTGAATCGCTCGGCGGAGAGGAGGCAGAAGTGTAGTTGGCGGCTGGTCAACATGCTGCGGTGAAGTGAAAGCCAGCAGAGAGACCTGGCGGGCAATTTCCTCACGCACGAACGACTTGATTTCGGCGAGCAAGGTGGAGTGGTCAGGAATTGCCGACAAGCCTGCGAGATCAGCATCGCGTGATGGCGGTCGACGGGTCATCAAGCGCTGCCGGCGCAGCTCCTCGTAGCTTTGGCACAGGGTAATGACCTCCGCCACTGTGCGAGGGTCTTTGGCGAGCAGCATCGTGAAGGCATCGTCGTCGATGCCTTTCATAATGTGCCTCATCTTGTCAGATTCCGACATGGTGGCGTCGGCTTTCTTACACAAATCGAGGACGTCTTCAATGTAGCTGGTAAAGGTTTCGCCGGCCTGCTGAGCTCGTTCTCGCAAACGCTGTTCGGCCTGCAGCTTACGAACGGCAGGGCGGCCAAACACGTCGACGATGGCGGTCTTGAAAGCGGACCACGTCGGGAAATCAGATGCATGGTTGTTGTACCACATGCCTGCCACACCCGCGAGGTAGAAAACCAAGTTGCTCAGCTTGCCTGCTTCGTCCCATTTATTGGGGAGACTCACCCGTTCGTAAATCGTGAGCCAGTCCTCCACGTCGGTGCCATCCGCGCCGGTGAAGACAGGAGGGTCGCGGATACGGGGGACACCGGGACAAGCGGTCGGGGCAGGAGGCGGCGTTTGCTGAGCGGCGTCTTGCGGCATGGTAGATGGCACGGTACGGGATCGAAGCTCCAGGGGCATCAGATGGAGAACGAAGTTGTGGGGACGGTACAGCACTCTCCACCACTTTGTAAAGGCGTTTATTGACGGCGGGATCGACGGCGACGATGCGCAGCGACGACAGTAACGACAGAGCGCAGACTCGCAGACTCTCACGAGCAAGAGCACGAGGGACGTGCTCTCCGAGAAGAGGCGAAGAGGGCGACCCACTGGAAGGTGCTCAAGAGGACGGCCCATTACAGCGTTCCAATGCTTCTGTACAATATATATATATATATATATATATATATATATATATATATATATATATATATATATATATAAGTATGAGAGGTGGCACTTCAAGAAAACTTCATTTATTACGTCGACGTTTCGGTCAGAGCCTGACCTTTCTCAAGACTAAATGTTCGTGCATATTACACGGAAATATGCACGAACATTTAGTCTTGAGAAAGGTCAGGCTCTGACCGAAACGTCGACGTAATAAATGAAGTTTTCTTGAAGTGCCACCTCTCATACTTATACGGCAACCAAAGGCAACCACTCCTTCAACTATATATATATATATATATATATATATATATGGTGCAAACATCAGGACTGGAGTTCATACAGCACGACTTGGACAATATAGTAAAAATTGCCATAATAATAATCTTTCTAACCATAACCTTTAATAACCCTTCAAATAACACGCAACCAGAACACCTCGCCAGAACTTCAGCAAATTTGGGTGTCTGCATGGTTGGATTACAGCATACCTTGAATGAAAAAACATACGAGAGGACAGAAATTTCCTTTGAAGTATTGCATTTTCGCCAGAGTTTCTATTTTGCTAAAGGTGCAATGCTCCAGCTTGAAATGTGCTACTTTTGACATGCTTGCACTGTGGTTTTCAAGTTAACAGCAACTGTTAAAAACATTTTACCTTACAAATTCATTTAAAAGTTGGTGTTTGTCACTTTCAAACATATTTTCCCCCCACGCGTTTCACAGCAACAGTCATCGAGAAAAAGATTTGTATTCGCAGTCCTAAAACTTTTTTTACTCACCTGTGAAATTAAGCTTCCAAGGTCACCCTTGCAATGCGTCTCCACAGAATTCAGCACAGGCACAACAGCATCTCCTGCATACAAAATGCATTGCAATACTGCCAGCAAACATTTCATTCAAAGATGCTTTAAATATATGTACTAACAGCATCCACAGCAAGGAACAAATGTTTGCAATTTAGCAGACCAAGGTTTACTCGTCTTTAGGAATGCTAGCCTGTGCCACTCATGTCCATGGTGGCAGGAGTGCACGTTAACTCGATTCAAGTTTGCATGCCACATTCATGCTGCAGTCAGAAGGGTGTGCCACCCTCTGCCACAAGTGGTAATGGCTAACACTTTCAGTGACAGACATAACACATACATAAGTACAAAAGAGAGTGGACGAGAAGACGGCTGGTGCTGCCATAGCTGAAAGGGTAGAGCAACACATGCATTATGTGGAAGGCACATCCAAGACTTCTAAAGGCAGTGAGCTGTCTTTTTCTCCACCTCACATTCTTTTTCTTTAGCATTTGCACAATTTAAATTAAAAAGCTGCAGTAGTTAACTTTGTTTACTTTATTTTCATAGCCTGTTCCCCTTCTGCTAATCTATGCTGCAAACACATGAGTTCGGTGCTCAGAGAACGCATTTCTGTATTTAAATGCAAATCTTGCAAATAACTGGGTAGCATCCAAGGGATGGAAGATGGAAAGATAACCATGGCAAACGTATATGTAGCTATTTCCATTCAGTCCCTCCTGTGCTCTTTGACGTTACACTGCAGATCCATACTAAATGGACCAGTCGCAGTGCTAACACCCCTTTCACTTTCCTACTGTTCAATCACCACTCCTCTTCTGTTTACACATGCTAAAACACATTTGGTTATGCTTTTTAAGAGCGAACAGGTTAACTATTTCATATTAAGAATATTTTTCTACGAACTTCTTTAAAGGGACTGTCTACCGTCCTTCATCGCTTTTCTGTTTTTTACCGCAATAGAAAGCATACCGTCTGAAGTGTCGAACTTTGCAGTGGTTTCTCTGGAACGTGAGTAGAAATTTTTAAAACATCATTTTTTCATCTGCGTTCGGTCTTCTTCCATTGGCGTGAAACATGCCCACAACACTGGTTGGTGGACGCGACGACCATTGTAGTGCCAGTAAAAATTAAAACCGAAAGCACATGTGATTTCTGTAGGATTACTTTATTTTCGCTGAACACTATTGCAATGAATGTAACAGTCGTTTTCAGCGCACTTGTGGTTAAATGAAACCCTATTATACGATTACAGAACACTTGTTTTGCTTTAAGCGCAGTCTATGCGTTTATTTTAGCACTGCTGCCATAATCCAAGCCAAGTCACTTCATCAAAAAGAGACTATAAATGCGCGCCTTCACAGCCAGCACGTGTGAGATACCCTAACAATACAGCGGCACAGTACGACCAGCGCAGAGGCCCGCATGGCATAGCGCATGAGTTGAGGCAGACAAAATCGCAGACGGCGCCGCAAGCAGCGCCACCGGGCGCCTTTTTGGACGCGTGAGAAAAAAAAAAGCAAAAAATTACTGTCTGACGAAACCGAAAAGTGCCTCAAGTGCGTAAAATGCAATTTCAAGTTATACTTGTTTGTGTTTAAGAAAAATGATTCTACCTGCGAGGATTTCTTGTCATACCAGTATATTGAACCACATCGCCGTTGGGTGACGCTAGCGGTCATTCCTTCACGATTTTCAGCATCAAATTAAAAATATGCCTTTTTTATGGAGCAAAAGCGTGCTCGTTGCCGCCGATGTGACGAACTATCTTCTTATTTTCAGCACAATGAGAAAAAGTTTTCCGAGCGGTAGACAGTCCCTTTAACCCTTGATGTACTGCTGAACGAATCTACAATGAAGTTATTTATTGGAAAACCTATGGACATATTCAAGAAGGCTCTGCAATGTCTGCAGTGCCTTTCATGCCTTTTAGGAGGTGTACATACAGACGTTGTACACCGTCCAGAATAAAAGCGAACAACTGTTTTTACATCTACAGTTAGCATAATCTTGCAGTCACCAAGTTCTTATCTCTTTTCACCACAGAGGAATGCCATAACATCTTGTTCAAGCTATGTCTTGAATTTTAAAGTGCCAATGAGGAAAATTTCAGAACTTTACAGATGCTCAGGATAAATACCGAATAGTCGTACTACATCAAATGCTAAGAAATGCTGAAATGTTCTTGTGCTTAACAGTTCATATGCAAACTGTTAAGCACAAAGACATTTTAGTGAACTTGTTAATGCTTTTTTCTCTTTTATATAGTGGCTATTTGTCTTAATGGTATTGAGCTGTAAGCAAATGGCCTTATACCAACTTCAGCTCAAAGCTGAACACTTTCTCCAAGTGCAGATGTCCTTGAAAGAAAGATGTTGAAAAACTGTTGAGACAATGAATTGAATTCTGCAAAGCTGCACATGTGGTGAAACAACATAAAGAAAAATTAGCTATGAGGTAATTGTTACATGACTGAAGTGCTAAAGATCCTATACATCGCGCAAGAGATACCTATTTACCCGGCACCACTGCATGATACTTTCTCAACTCTTCTGCTTCTTCCCAATCTGGAACAGTGCACTCAAGCTACACGTGGTGTCTACAATATATATTCGAAAAAGCAGAGCCATGAATGAGCCAATCATAGCACTGGTGACAGTCACTTCTTGTTTGAATGCTTTTTAATCATGCAATATATTTGTGCGATAAACATATACTCGCCAAGGTTGAAATAAAAACGAACAAGGCATTGACGTTTCGGGCCCCATACGGGTCCCTTGATCACAATGAAGATGTCAGCGTGGGCATGAGGCTATTTATGGGTCAGGTGGCGTAACGTGCGGGTGTATATCTCTGGTAGATTGCCCTCTGTCCTGTTTATCATACGGTTAGTCGACTCAATGTAAAAAGGTTCTAAAAGCAGACGGGTAGATAAATGTATTTCCGTTGCGATGATAGCTGCTGCGTCCCAGTCAATATTGTGGCCAGTTTCGTTGTGGTGTTCCGCCAAGGCATTCGCAGTTGTGTGGCCTTTGGCGACGTCATTTTGGTGTTGTTTCAAACGCCGTTTGAAATTCCCGCTCTCGCCGATGTACGACACGTCACAATCCCCGCACGGTATGTTGTAGATAATTATCTTGTAGATAACTTGTAGATATCTCTAGGAATCTTGTAGATAACAGGTTTCACGTGGCCGTTGCCTTAAGTCGGCGCCGGAACTGCCGGAACTGTACAGCCGGAACTGTAATAATAATAATTGTTGGGGTTTAACGTCCAAAACCATGATATGATTATGAGGGACGCCGTAGCAGGGGGCTTCGGGAAGTTCGACGACGTGGGTTTCTTTAACGTGCACTTAAATCTAAGTACATGGGCCTCAAGCATTTTCACTTCCATCGAAAAAGCGGCCGCCACGGCCGTGATTCAATCCCGCGAACTGCGGGTGAGCAGTCGTGTGCCGTAACCACCAGACCACCGTGCGGTCCGAGCTGTGAGCGCTGTCTAACGTATCGGACATTTCAACATATTAGTATTTCGCGACTGCCCTCCCTTCACGTAGAATGGAGGACAGTCGCCCAGACGACGGGGGCCTCTAGGCTGGCTGACGTGGGAGTGCAAGAATTAGCTGAAATCTGCATTTCTCCCGAAATATGTGACCATACTGTATTACCAAATGCTACAAGGGTATTTTAAATGCGAAGCATTTCTTAGCGAACTTCTGCGACTT
The DNA here is from genome assembly GCF_013339695.2 of Rhipicephalus sanguineus. Classification (NCBI taxonomy): domain Eukaryota; kingdom Metazoa; phylum Arthropoda; class Arachnida; order Ixodida; family Ixodidae; genus Rhipicephalus; species Rhipicephalus sanguineus. Next base: position 310,742,678 of record NC_051176.1, on the reverse strand, counting down.
TGAGCGTATCTATCTATCTATCTATCTATCTATCTATCTATCTATCTATCTATCTATCTATCTATCTATCTATCTATCTATCTATCTATCTATCTATCTATCTATCTATCTAGCCGCCTACGACTTTGTGCTCGCCTGGCCGTTTCGTTAATCTGATGACACAATGTTATGACACAGCAAAATTGGTGTGTCATAACATGGCCTTATTACGAACATAAATGATAGGTCATATCATGAAAATCATGACACGCAAGTCATGAACAGCATGATTTACATTCCACGGCCTTAGGCTCTTGCGGCCGTTCCGTTAATTTCATATACACCAAAATTGGTACGGCGTGACAAGAATTCATGACGAACATAATGACAGGTCCTAATGTGCAAATCATGGCGCGCATGTCATGTGCAGCATGATTTACATGACTTGGTTGGTCTCTGGGCGCTCGCGGCCGTTTATATGAAGGGATATGTACGAAAACTGGTGTGACGAGACATTTCTGCATGACGAACATAACTGACACGTGGTAACATGAAAATGATGACATGCATGTCATGTACGACATGATTTACATGCCACGCTCATGGCGCACCAGCGGTCGTGTCGCTAGATTGATATACACCAAAATTAAAATTGTGCAATGTGACTGTACGAAGAACATGAATAACAGGCGGTAGCATGAAAACCATGACATCCATGACATGTATGTTGTTAAGCGGTTTATTGGACGGGACTCCGCGACAATTCGCTATGGCGACAGTCAAGGCAAGAGCACGGGCTCCGAGAGCAAGCGGCGTTATAAGAGGACGACCCACTAGGAGCCGCTGGAGAACGCAACCGTTAAATAGTACCAATTGCTTCGCCACAATTACCCCGGGTACGAAGAGGGATCCGTCTGGCGACCTAGCAGCTGGTCACTATGAGCGGGTCATGGTAGGGCTTGAGGCGCTCCACGTTGACAATGTCGCGCCCTCGACGGCGCATGGTTCGATCAAGTAGTCATGGGTTCGATCAAGTAGATGACCGGGGATGTGCGCTCGACGACCCGGTATGGGCCTTCGTATTTCGGCAGCAGTTTCGAAGAGATGCCACTTGCAGTGGTAGGGACCGAGAGCCATACGAGCGCTCCAGGGAGGAACGTAGGCTCAGAAGTGGTGGTGCCATCGCGAATGCGCTTCTGCAGCTCTTGTTCCTGCGTCGTAAATGTCTTGGCAAGCTCGCGACACTCTTCAGCAAGCCTGGCTGTGTCAGAAATAGGCGCACACTCAGATGGATCCGGCTTGTATGGAAGTATCGTGTCGATGGTGTGCGACGGGTGCCTTCCGTACAGTAAGAAGAAGGGTGAAAAACCAGTAGTGCTCTGAGGGGCGGTATTATAGGCGTAGGTGACGAAGGGCAGAATGGCATCCCAATTGGTGTGATCGGCGGCGACGTACATTGACAGCATGCCGCCGAGCGTGCGGTTAAAGCGTTCGGTTAGGCCATTCGTCTGCGGGTGGTAAGCAGTAGTTTTGCGGTGAACAGCATGGCACTCTTTTAGAATGGCTTCCATGACTTCTGATAAGAAGACACGGCCTCGATCGCTGAGATGCTCTTGGGGTGGACCGTGACGCAGTATGAATCTGTGTAGTAGGAAGGAGGCAACATCGCGCGCTGTAGCCGCTGGGAGGGTGGCGGTTTCAGCGTATCGCGTTAGATGGTCAACAGCGACGATGGCCCAGCGTTTACCAGCCGAAGTCAGAGGAAGTGGTCCATACAAATCGATGCCCACGCGCCCAAACGGACGGTTAGGGCAAGGTAATGGTTGTAGACCTGCTGGCGACACGTGCGTTGCAGGTTTTCGGCGTTGGCAATCGAAGCAGGAGCGAACGAACTTCTGCACGTAGCAGTACATCCCACGCCAGAAGTATCGTTGTCGAATGCAGTGGTAAGTTTTGGATACCCCAGAGTGCGCGCAATGCGGGTCAGAGTGGAAGGCTTCGCATATTACAGAGCGCAGACTGCGGGGTATCACTAGTAGCCACTGGCGGCCGTCGGCGTTGTAATTGCGTCGGTGCAGGAGGTCGTCACGAACGGCGAAATGGTGGGCTTGAAGACGCAACGCGCGAGTGGATGGTGTTGCCGACGGATCAGTGAGCCAGTCGATCAGCGACGTCATCCATTTATCCTTGCGCTGTTCGGTAGCGATGGTGTGAATGTTGATTGAAGCAACAGCCATGTGAGGTACTGAGCAGGGGGCATTGTCGTCAGGCAAGGGGGAGCGCGAGAGGGCGTCGGCGTCAGCATGCTGGCGTCCGTTGCGGTACAGCACGCGGATGTCGTTGTCCTGCAGGCGAAGTGCCCAGCGCGCGAGACGGCCTGAAAGGATCCTTCAATGACGACAGCCAGCATAGTGCATGATGGTCGGTGACGACATCAAATGGGCGACCATACAAATAAGGTCGAAACTTTGTAAGGGCCCATATGATCGCCAGGCACTCATTTTCCGTGACTGAGTAATTGGTCTCGGCTCTGGTAAGCGTACGGCTTGCGCATGCCACACATATTCGGGGAACCCTGGTTTGCGCTGCGCAATGACAGCGCCGAGGCCTACACCGCTGGCGTCCGTGTGTACCTCCGTTGGGGCCGTAGGATCGTAGTGGTGTAGTATGGGAGGAGACGTCAACAAACGACGGAGCTTTGCGAACGCGTCGTCACACTCGGACGACCACGAATTTAGGGGCCCGTTACTTCCAAGGAGCTTCGTCAGCGGCGATATGATGGTGGCAAAGTTTCGTATGAAGCGTCGAAAGTACGAACACAGTCCTACGAAACTGCGCAGTTCTTTTACGGACGTAGGTTTGGGAAATTCGGCCACGGCCCGAAGCTTGGCCGGATCGGGAAGGATTCCGTCCTTGGACACGACGTAGCCGAGGATTGTCAGCTGCCGTGCTGCAAATCGGCACTTCTTCAGATTCAGTTGGAGGCCGGCGTTGCGCAAACGCGTCAAAACATGCCGCAGACGTTGGAGATGCGTGGAGAAGTCCGGATCGAAAACCACGACGTCGTCCAGGTAACACAAGCACGTGTGCCATTTCAAGTTGCGCAGAACGGTGTCCATCATGCGCTCGAAGGTCGCGGGCGCATTACACAGACCAAACGGCATGACGTTGAACTCGTACAAGCCGTCGGGCGTGACAAAGGCCGTCTTCGGTCGAGCGTCATCCGCGATGGGTACTTGCCAGTACCCCGAGCGCAAATCAAGAGACGAAAAGAATTCGGCTCCTTGCAGGCTGTCAATTGCATCGTCGATTCGCGGCAGCGGATAAACATCCTTGCGAGTGACCTTGTTGAGCCGTCGGTAGTCCACACAGAACCGCACGGAACCGTCCTTCTTCGCAACATTCTGCGATTTACTTGTATGACGCACGTGTTAGCTAGTTAGAACCAGAACTCTGATCCTTCAAAACGTACGTCCGCGATGCTGTGTTGTGACGACCAACTCGTCGCGGTGTGCGTATCACGCGTCTTCAGTCTGCCTCTAGCTGCTCACTTCGTGTTACACGACAAGCACCGCGGTCAGAGCCTCTTCTGAGCTTCATAGTCAAGGTTACTATGGTTCTCCATCAGGGCTACGCAAAACAACAGCAGAGCAACATTATCACACTTTCTCATGCGACCGGCTGTGGAGAACGCGGGTACTTCGCTTACCCAACACGCTCGCAACATCCCGTATCCAGCGCTCTCGCCTTTCTTCTTCGTACGACAACTATGGAAATCGGTAAAACTGAACGTTGTTATTCAGTCTTTTACGTCCGTGGCAATTCACAACGCAACAGTGCGTCTTTTGCGGCGTTTCTTCGTAGCGTGCGGAGGGGTCTCGTCTGCTGCTGTTTTCGCCGTCGTACTGGCGAGTGTTCCAGCAAGCACTTCACGACGGTTCGGTGGCGCGTCCGACTAGCGGAGAGCAATTCACAGCTTTCGTTCTGAGTGTTAAATGCGCAAACACACGCGATATTAAGCTCAATCGTTGTTTCGCACTCGCTAGTTGCACCTGGTCCCATAGCAAACTGTGCGAGGGAGTCGGTCTATGCACTACTCAATACTTCTCCGACAGGTGGCGCCACACGTCTTGGAAACGCCAGAGTCTGACGTCTATGGTGGATGGCTGTTGGCTGCATACCGAGATACTGACAACTTACCTGAGAAGGCGTATTTGTGCCTTCAGGAACGGGGTCTTCAACATTCTAATTGTAGTCATACCACCTTTGTTTAGAGCAGGCCCGTAGCCAGGAATTTTTTTCGGGGGGGGGGAGGGGGGGGGAGGGCCCGTTTGTTGAAAGCCTTGACGATTTGAGAAAAACGCCTATTTTCATTATTTATTTTCGGTAAAACACCATGTATCATCAAAACTTCGGGAGGAGGAGGCGGCCCACAGACCCCTCCCTCCCCCCCCCCCCCCCGGTGCCTACGGGCCTGGTTTACAGGATAACTCTTTGCACGTTTCCTAAGGGTTTCCGTCGCTGGCTTCGAGTACTGCTTACCCATTTATCACACATCGCAGTCTTCGTTTTCGAATCTTCTGTGAACAACGTCCACACCGCGCTCCTCTTGCGATTGCTTGGCATTATGACCTTACAAAGGAAACAGTAGATACACCTATGTGAAATAACGCAATATAGCACCCAAGCACCACGTGTACTTTGCCGACGGTTAAACAGCGCACGATAGAAGAAAGGTCGGGGTGGGGCCGCCTCCTGCCCGAACTTGAAGCCTTGGGGAGGGCTCGGAGGCAGACGCCGTAGGCGATGGAGATCAGGTCGACTTCATTTCTGTCTCTACGGGGTATGGCCCCCGCCGGCTTCGGGTTCGTTCTACTAGCGTACAAATACGCGCTGTAGTGAAAAAGAGGAAATTCGCTCGACTTCAGCGTCTCGACATCGCTTGCCTCACAATCATGCGCTCCGGCCAAGGGGCGGTGTTGGAGGTGGGGGTGCGGTACTCGATTAATCGAACAGTTTGAATCAATCAATTCGATTAACTGAAAGGCGGACGTCGATGACGATTAATCGTTTTGCGGCGTACTTTTAATTCATTAATCGTTCATCGATTTTACCATCCCTAGTGTTGCGCGCCGGGCGAACGAAACACCGAGCGCTAACAGCATCAAACAAAAAGAAACAAAAACAATGTAAGATTTGTGATGATCTCATATTGCGATTATGACACATCTGGCTAGGCAATCGATTTACTAACTGCACATAAGCGCTGCACACAGTGCAATCTTTGCACGTACGCTCACACGATCATAAGCATAGTTTTACGCATTCCTCATTCTTGACTCCTCTCGGACACGGCCAGTAACATGTATGCGTTTGTAAAGCGCATGCTGTTACGGAGGAAGCAAGTATTTCGGCCATGCCTTCGTAACGGTTGATCATAGATCGAAGCTGAGTCTGCAGCGAGCTCAATAGCGCGCACAAACACAAAGAAATAACGCACAAAGGTCATTCTGAATAACTTGCCATAGGTCCTTGGCTTCAAAAGTGCAGTGACCGACGACTCCGCAATAACTGCGCGGCCGCCGGCCAATATGGCTACTGCAAGCAACGGAACGACGCCGCTCGACACGCACGCTCCCAAGTCCGGATTCTGACGTGCTCCTCCGCCATGCACGTAGTTCGGCAGGCTCTGCGGTGCTAATGCGTGGTTACTACAAGCAAAAAAGTGGAGCGATGACGCTACGCGGGTTACTTCAAATGTGTGTGCAGAAATAGCTTTTGCGAATTTGACGCTTAGGCTGTTCGTCATGTTGACCATGGCTAAGGGCTCTTTTCGCTGTTTAGTTCGTGGCCAAGTGGGCGTGCTTCCCCAATCTGCTGCTGACCCGAAGGCCGCGGGATCGAATCCCGGCCGCGGCGGCCGCATTTTCGGTGGAGGCGAAAATGCTTGAGGCTCGAGTACTTAGATTTAGGTGCACGTTAAAGAACCCCGTGGTCAAAATTTCCGGAGCCTTCCACTACAGCGTCTCTCATAATCATATCGTGGTTTTGGGCCGTTAAACCCCTACAATTATTATTATTATATCCCCTATCTGCCTCACATCATTATTTTTCATTCTGTTACCCCTATTTTACTTCGGCGCAACTCCCATAACTTCTAATTCTTGACGATCAGGAAAAAATAACGGTTTAAGTCCTTCTTTCCCACTTCGGTGAGTGTTCGTATTTCGGGCTTGGGTGGTAAAAGGGCATGTCTTAACTGCTAAAAGATTCTACATTGGCGAATTTGTGTTTACAGTGTAGCTTGCAAAAACACGCCCTCCGAGATCTGTAGCTTCACCTTTTTATTTATTCTGTTTATTTTATTTTTTCGTTTTTCTGTGAGCGGGTTCACGTAATGTTGCGGATGGGGCGAGAGTATTAGGGAGAAAGGAGAGCAGAGCACTGATCTGAGTAAATGAAAGCAATAGAAACGGAAGGAAGAAACGGGCGCCCGCGGTTCGGCACCTACCGCGCGTCTGCGTCTCCGGGATGTCCCGTGGAGTCGTTTACGGCCGCGGGGGTGCGACCGTTTGTTTGCGGATATATACGTCTGCAACCGATGTTAAATTACCTCTACATAGAGAGAAAATTCCAATTGGCGGTGCCAATCAGACACAATTTTTGTTGGGCAGACAAACCGCGATATTCAGCTCGGAACAAGTTGCAGCGATCGTAACTGCAGACATATGTCGCGAACAGGCATTTTGTTTAGGAAAACAACAGATGTTTTCCTAAGCAAAATGCCCTTCAGATGGCGGCGTGTTCTAAAGCGGAGGATGCGCACATCACCTTTCTTTTGAATCCTAAGGCATCTGTGATTTATTAATGCCTTAGACAAAATTGGAAGTTGTGCTAATGTAGGCAGTGGGGTTTTACTTTTCTGTATGCAAATAACTGAAAAGAAACGCCACGCTTTATCAATCGGCAGCCCGTAACAACTGAACCACAAGGTTTAAGAACGAACCAGGTCTGAAGAGCATGCATGAATGGTGGTGTTTAACACAATGTACTGTAGCACTGCATGAATGGGAGCACCTGTCCGTAGTTTCCAGAAGGTTTCACTGTATTTCTTTTCTGCTTTTTGCCAGTTCTTAGCAAAACCAAGAAGTCTCTGAATTATTACGCGTAGAAGTTTTGTAATGCTTCAAACAAGAGCAGCTTCTGTACCGTCGCGAAAAGTTTTGCGGTTTTCTTCAAACAGAAAAAAAAACTTCCTTGGTGTTTCCTGCATACTGCTTGTAAAGATACAGAAATTTTTTAGAGTGCAGCCAACCTCGAAGTTATGAAGCAAGCAACGTGTGTGAATCTCTCTCGACAATAACCCCAGACAGATGATTTTATCTACTGTAAACACCATGAAACAGCGCCTTCATCTGTGCGTCGGAATGGACAGAAAGCAATTAGAGCACATGATTCGGGGTTGTCGCTTTGGGACTCCCTTTCATGGGTTCCACTGCGAAACTTGTCAAGATGGGCGTAAACAACACCTGCTCCGCGATACTTCAGCAACGGAGAAGCATGGTTTGTCTGGCGCCAACTATACCAGCGGAAAGTGGTCAAGTCTATATTACGCACTTTGAAGCTCTATAAACAGCTCCCTATACACCTGCCAATTTCTGCCTTCTTGGAGTGAGCGCGCGCCGGCTCGCGTGTGGGTTCAAATGGCCATTCCTCGCAAATTGCGCCTGAGCTACGCGCGTGTTGAGAGGCGTGCGCGTCGTTCCAGCTTTAGACATTCCGTGTCGGGATAGTTCTTTGAGCTATGTCGCGCCTGTGAGCTGCGGCGCTAATGCTTTCCCTTCGCGGACGACGCCGGCGGACCACTGTTTTCTCTGTGAAAAAGACAGTAAGAGAAAAGACCGGCGGCTGGCTTCACTGGAATGCGAGCAGTGTCGCACCTGTCTAGCTGACCGCGCAATCGATGGATAACATGTGGGTCGTCGGCCCACTTTCCGGTGCCCTATTTATAGCTGGACCGTGGTTGTCCCCGAAGAGAAAGCCCGAGCCGCTCGGTTGCGCCGGAACCGAGGGACATTAGATGCGCCACCGGTAACCCCAATGGGCACTGGGCCGCGCACCGGAAGCGAGCCACGCACCGCTGAACCGAGTACCGTTATTGTGTGCAGCACTGTTCATTCACCAAGATCTATAATCAGTAAAGACCTGCAAGGAATAGTTCACTTTTGAATGCGAGTGAAGCAGAAAAAAAAAAGATCTTTTACTAATACACAAAAAGGGAGACGTGCAAGGCTTGAACTATAGATAGAACATCGAGAAATCTGCCGGATAAAAAAAACGCTTGATATGAAATTCATATATTACGGAAAGCTATTTTACTCGGCAGACATACCAGCGGTGCTGAAGGCATTGGTTGGCAAGGAGTACTTGAGGCGTATGTGAATACCATAGCCAAGATATAGAGATTTCACAGTTACTCTGCTCCCCTTGAAGAAACGCAGGAACATGCCGATCGATAAAAGGGTCCGTCAGTGAAACAAGCCCTTCATTGTTATTCAGTGCTTGTCTAGAAGTATTTAAAAGACTAAATTAGGAAGCAATGGGAATAAAGTTTAAAGAGTATCTTAGAAATTTACGGGTTGCCGACGACATCGTACTCTTCAGAATGACGGCAAAGAGTAAGGTAAAGGATGTCCACAAGGGAAAGCGAGGTCGGGCAGTCAAACCCTAGAATCAGCAGAAGAGTACCCAGGTCGAATGTCAAACAGCAGATTCTGCGGTGGAAATCCGCCCAGGTATTCTCAACTCATGACCGCCGAGTACCCCACTGCCATTTTAGTGACTATGGTATTGGTCAGTGGGTACTGCTAAATGGCCAGTCATGAGTGGAGAATATCTGCCGTATGCGCGCGAGCTTAGTAAAATGTAAAACCATTGCATTTTGCCATTTTTAACATATGGGCGGAAACCTGAAGAATAAAAAAGAAACTCGAGAAGGACCACAAAGCGTGCGGTGGCACAAAAATTCATAAAGCCATAAAAACAGTGGATCAGAGAACGAACAGGGGTAGACGGTATCCTGGTATAGAGGAAAAAATGCGCCTCACGTCTTGAGGACGGTCAATTCGAGAGATCGAAACGGATTCCAAGAGCTAGGAGGACGACGACAGTAAGGCGGAGCGATTAATTTAAAGGACCCCTGAGAGCCAAATTTTTGTTTGTGACTTCAATTACTACCTTTGTGTGCGAAATCAACAAAATCAATCGTGAACGCCGTTACTTGTTGCATAAATAATGCTATAGCGTCGTTACTTATAACCACTTTTGGTCACTTCAAAATGACCGATGAAGTCATAAGAAACTAGCACCCCACCGCGGTGACTGCCGTAAGATCACGGGCGCTCATGATTTGGTGACGTTCAGGACTGGGCAGAGTCGAAGATACATGTATCTTAGATACTCTCTCAGATAGACTTTGGGTATCTTGTATCTGTATCACGATACCTTCCGCTGGTGGGGTATCAGTATCTGTATTTCTGACAGATCGTACGAAGTAGCGTGTATTTTACTATACAAGATACATCTTTCGCATAAATGACTAGAGGTAATTAAGTGACTTCAGGCGGTTCACCGTTAATTTATTTTCATACTCTCAGGGCCCGAGGGCGATTACGCATTATCGCGTATTTTTTTACAACCGAGCAAACACGATGACTTTGGCACATTATTGGAACAGTAGTAACAGTAATTGTAAAATGTTAGTAATTAGTGTCTGAAGTATACTTCTTATGGGGAATGTTAAAACTTGAGAAAAATCAGACGAGCCAGTGCTCATAGCATGCCTGTCACTTTCTTTGTGCTCACGCAAAGGCTCCGTGCTGGAAGTGACGCTTCGAGGGGGGGGGGGGGGGGCATATTGATGGAGCTGCGGACACGGGCAACGTGCGCCTGTTAATAGACAGTGTTAGTTGAATGTCTGCACCAGCTCTGCGGACGCAGCCTGCTAATGGCTGGCAGCATGCGTCCGCCGAGCTGTTGCGGACGCCCACCTAAAACTGTCAATCAACGAGTGGAGACCGTTACGCACGTCTTTCTACAGGCTCCCGTTATATGAGCGATGCAATAAATTATCAAGGGCGATTGTTTGCGGACTGTAGGTTGTGTCTGCACTGCTGGAGGCACATTATGTCGCTTTGAGATTCGGTTTCGTGTAAGCCCCAGTGACATTTGCAGCGATATTCAAGGGTCAGCGTGCGTCCACTTGCGGAAACGTGAAAAAAAAAGTCAGTCCGCGTGGAGAACACTTCGGTGCACTAAAGAAATGTAATGGCTTTTCTTTATTATTGATTATAGTTTGAGGCGCAGATTCAGTACGACCATTCCAACACGTACGCGGCATTCGGTTAAATTGGACACGCCTCGTCGGGAAGGTGAAGAGCTCTAGATAATCCGATTTTGACGAAGCGCGTTGCCGGGCCACCGCCGTGCACGCTTTTACCCCCGTTTCTGGTTGATGTTTTCAGGGTTTGGCTGCATATGCGTTGAGGTTTTGCGTTATAATAGAACAGAATGAGCATAGGTGGCTCTGTGGGTGGTATGTACGGCGATTCTATATCATATGATATGTCTGATCTCAACGCAAACGGCGTCCGCGAGCGTTCGGGCGCGCGCACTTGCATGTGTTTATCTGAGTTTTTAAAGGGCCCCTAACCAGGCAACATATAAAATTGTAGTTAGACGCTGGAAGTTGTTATGTGTCGAATGAAAAGCATTATGCCGCAAGAATATGTCAAAGCGGTTCATTACGAGCTGAGAAAAACAATAATTTGTAGAGGCGCAAAACCATGATGCGAGGACGCGGTATGAAACGGCACTCGCCCCGTCTAGCCTTCGCAAGCCAAAATCTCTTCCCTGCCCTCTGCGGCGTCGGAGCCGGAGGATCACATGGCGCATACGCATCAACACGTCATGCGCATGCAAGGTCACGTGCGCATGACGTGCCCGAGCCAGCCCGAGCATGCGAACAGCGTTGTGTCGGCGTCCTCCTCTGTGGTGTACTGCCTGTTTCTGCAGGACAGGCATGAACGCTGCAAAATTTGAACGTGCTCGAGACTAGCGGTATCAAGAACCAGTGCCGCATGAAAATTTAGGTACGGGTTATGATAAATGAGCCTAATGAGCGCTGCAGCGAGGTAGAAAATGACAGAGTTTCGTTGTCAGGGCTGGCGTCTGCTCGACGCACAAACCGCGAGAACACGAACACATGCGAAACGGAGGTAGATTAGTCCCTCATCTCTCTGCGATTCGCAGTAAAAAAAAAGAAAAAAAAACACCAGCATATTCTGTTTGTGTCTTAGTATTTCTTTCAAATTTCATTAATCTATTCAAGCAACAAATTACACAAGCTACACATTTCGCATAAAATTATTAGCACAGTGTCACGTGCTACTGTGGGCAACGTCAGAGCACAGAGGTCTACGTAGAGGAGTGACGTCAAAGCACTGACAACAACGTAGGGCCCTTCCTTGTTGTACGTCATCCCCTCCTTCCCGCGCGCCCGCCAGACGAAGAGCAAGCGGCGTTCAGCTTGAAATTTCACTCATTTCCGCAGCCTTGGGAATTTTGGCAGACGTGATCGTAAACGCCCAGTGTATGCATTGCGCTCGTCAGCTCAAAACGGTCAGACCTGGTTAGGGGCTCTTTAAGGACGGATTACGTTTGTGAAACACACGGTACATAACCCCTCACGGTGTGCGAATTCCTTCGACTGTTGAGCGCCGCCAATCGAGATCGCCGTCGCCTGGCCGGTCTACGTCATCTTGCTGCCCTCATCGTCTTACGCTCCTTTCAGGAGCCGGTTACTGTTTCCTCGCAGGGGAAACTAGGAACCGCGACTTGTGGGCTGAAGTCGCTGTCCGACGAACTTTCAAAGAACCTCCCTCGACGCAACGACCCGACGACGACCATTCCGGTTTTTCAAGGTTTTCCGACAGTAAAAAGATCGTTTCTGCCGACGTCGCCGTGTTCGCAGACAATCATGCTCTCACCGCCCTCGTTGACACCGGTGCCGACTATTCTGTTATGAGCGCCGCACTGGCATCTGAACTAAGGAAAGTTACCACACCGTGGCAAGGACATCAGTTGCGCACGGTAGGTGGCCATCTGGTGATACCGACTGGAATGTGCTCGGCACGTGTTCGAATACGTGCGTCCACATTTACGGGGTTTTTGCTCGTGTTGCCTGTGTGCTCTCGGCCAGTAATCCTGGGAATGGACCTTCTTCGTGAATACGGCGCAGTCATTCACCTCCGTGAATTACTTGTGTCATTCGAGGAACCTCTTTGAGCTGCAGCTGAAAGCACCCAATTCCCGAAGACAGCGCTACGTGTTGCCGGTGATTCTGTGACTCTTTGTCACTGTGGAACTGGGACAGGACGGGGCCAACGCTGTAATTGCGGAGGCATATTTGTCTTTCCTTCTTTCACGACAAATCTGCGTTGTGCGAGGAATCATTCTGCCTAGCAAAAGACGAGCACACCTGCTGGTCCCGAGCTTCAGTAACGAGTGTCGTCACCTTACCAGACGGACTACCATTCTGGTCAAAACTGCGTAATAGGACGGGACACGAAGAAAAGCAAGACAAACGAGCGCAGAATGAACTCGTTCCAACTAGCCCAACTCTCCACGCTGCGGACTACCATTGCATACTTTGAGGAAATTGCCGACGCCCAGGGTTAAACATTAGCTTCACTTTCGTCGGGCGACCATTCTGCCGAGGCCTTGACGAGCACTCTCGACGTATACAAGGGTCTACCCTCAGAACAACGAGAAAGCCTTTTGCGTATACTGGGCTCATATCAAGACTGCTTTGCTACAGCGTCGAAGGTCAACAGACACCACTTGCTCAGCATCGTATGATCACCGAACCCACCGAAAGACCCATTCGACAACATGCCTATAGGGTGTTGCAAAGGAAACAATACGCTATACGCGATCAAGTTTAGCATATGCTTAAAGACGACGTCATCCAGCCATCGACCAGTCCCTGGGTTTCACCAGTTGTGTTAGTAAAGAATAAGGATGGTACGTTGCGGTTTTGCGTCGATTATCGGAAATTGAAAAAGGTCACCAAAAAAGATACCTCTTTATATCTGCGTTAAGTAGCCTTAAGCCTTGCTGCAGAAATTTAGGGAATGGGGATTGAGGTGGGTGGTAGGGCTGAGGGGACCGCAGTCTTCATTGATGTCTGTTCGCCCTGTCGTCCTTTCGGCGAAGTACTGGCCGGGCCCCTCTGGTTCCCGGAAGAACTCGAAGAAAGACTGCTAAAAAATACTTTTATTCTCTACCCCGAGTAGATGATTCCTTGGACCGTATACGCACCGCTAGATATTTTTCCTCCATGTATTTACGTAGTGGCTACTGTAAATCGCAGTTGACGAGTATGACCGCGAAAAGACGGTTTTTATTACTCCTGACGGCCTCTACGAGTTTAAGGTCCAGCCTTTTGGTCTATGCTCAACGCCAGCTAATTTTCAATGGATCGTGGATAGGGTTCTGACAGGGCTGAATTGGAAATCATGTCTTCTTTACCGTTAGCGCACCATGAGCATGGCATGTAAGTCATACTGTACATGAAATGCATGCCATGATTGTCTTGTTACCACCGGTCATTTCTGTTCGTCATACAGTCACGTCACGCCATACCAAATTTGGTACATATCAAGATAGTGAAACGGCCGCAAGCGCACCATCAGCGGGGCAAGGATGTCATGGCGTACATGACATGCCTGTCATGATTTTCAAGTTGCCACCTGTCATTTATGTTCGTCATACAGAAATGTCTCGTCGTGCCAATTTTGGTATATATCCATCTAATTAAGCGGCCGCGAGCGCCCCTAGATCGTGTCATTTAAATCATGCTGTACATGACATGCGTGTAATGATTTGCATGATAGGACCTGCCATTTATATTTGTCAAACACTCTTGTGACGCCATACCAATTTTGGTGTATATTAAATTAACGAAACAGTCGCAAGAGCACCAACAGCGTGGCATGTAAATCATGACGTTCATGAAATTCGTATCACGATTTTCATGTTATGACCTGTCATTTATGTTCGTCATGCAGTCATGCTATGCCATACCAATTTTGGTATATGTCGCATTAAGGAAACGGCCAGGACAGCACAAAGTTGTAGGGGGCTAATAGATAGATAGATAGATAGATAGATAGATAGATAGATAGATAGATAGATAGATAGATAGATAGATAGATAGATAGATAGATAGATAGATAGATAGATAGATAGATAGATAGATAGATAGATAGATAGATAGATAGATAGATAGATAGACAGACGCTCAAAGTCGCAGAAGTTGGCTAAGAAATGCTTCGCATTTAAACCGGTTATTAAAGTCACAAAGGTCCACCCACCCGTAAAAGTAGGGTCTCGGAATGTTCCTCTAGACTTCACGGATCCTAAAATGTACAAAATTGAGGCGTACGCACTCGAAAAACCTCCGGAAAGATGGCACCCCGCAGGGGCGTCTGCGCGAGCAGGGGTTTGGTGTGTAGCGATACCACGCACCCGAGCTAACGGGGGGTTTCGACCCCTCCCACGCCCTGCCGTACGTGGCTTTGCCGTGTCCGGGGAAAATCGGATCCTGGCGGTTGAGTCGACACTGAGTGATTGGACCTTTAAACCCCCCCCCCCCCCGGCAGAGGCAACACACCCCTCGGCTGACCCACCCAGGGGAAATCGGTTGGATGGTGGGTGTCCACCATCGCCGCCGAATTTCGAATGTTTATACGGCACACTTTTCCCTCACTTCGTGATCGCCGCCTCAAAAGCTGGCGCACCGATGAATCATTCACGTTTGCCCAGCCAAAGCAGTCTTTCCCCAAATACCACGTGATACACAGCGAGCACGAAACGAAAACCGCCTGAACTATTTCACCATTCCTCGTGTCAAAGTCTCTCACGGAAGGTATCGGTCTAGGCTATAAAATAACGAAGATGGGAAGCGGGGATCTCCTTCTCGAGGTTTCTCGAGGAGCCCCAATACGACAAACTATGGAAACTTGTGGCTTTTTGGCGATATTCCTGTTTCAGTTGGCCCACACTGGTTAATGAACACAGTACGTGGTGTCATTTTAGAAGACGCCCTTCTTGAACACAGTGAAAGTGAATTACTGGGGTGCTATGCAGGATGGCCCGAGCTTCTCGGACACACGAGTTTGCTCCGAGCTTGCATTACGGCGGTCATGACAGGAAGACACTGCTGAGCACGCGATAGCAGCGTTGATAAAAACGGTTACAAGAACAAGAATGGCATCACAAACGCATGTGCGGCATTTGCGGCGGTTTTCAAAGGAACACCGCGTGCGAATGCGTCAGCGCCGCCACTCAGTCAACATTTTGAGAGTGCTGCGACGTCAGCGTGATTGTCGCGCTATCTTTTTGCGAACCGATCATCGCGCCTCCCACGGGCGTGTTCGTGGGCGTTTGTCCTCTTTCGGAGAATTCTTTCGTTCCACCTGCAGCATGGAAATTTCCGCTCTGGAAGGCAACAAGGGCGCACACGCAGCACTCTGGTGCAGCTCGTTTCGCTTCTCTGGAATATTACAGATAAATAAATGTACAGGTTACTGCTATACTGACATCACACGCCTGAAGATTTTTCTGTAGTAGCGAATCGCAAGAAAAAATGTCTCCACAAACAAGTAAATAGTAATATTTCTTGCCGCAAATCCCACAAGTGGCGCTTGCTTTATAGCTGTGATTGGTACGTGGTGAGAGCGGTGAAATTGAATGCGAGGCATCGTAGCCACGTGATGATATAACCTTTAGTTCTTCGTGCGTGTGTGCATAGTCTGTGCGGTTAAGCTCATAGATGAATCGTGCCGCTCGCTAGCGTTATGGCGTGAGCACTGCTCCTCGGCAAGAGGAAGCGCGGTGGGCGGACCCGCTCTTCGCCGCGGGCGTCTGTCAATCAAATTGATCGACGCGCGAACTCGGGCATAAACTCATTGATTTTGAAAAGGCCCCAGTTCAACTCGTGACTGTCATTGTGCCGGTATGCCTGTCAAGTGTTTCATGTGGTGGACGCTACTGAGCAGCTTCTTTGCATATAAAATAATTTGGTCAGCTTGCACTACTCCTGCAAGGCTGGAGCCATCGGATGAGCTTGTGATCACCTAGCTTCTTCCATCTTTTAAATGCGGAGCATTTCTTAGTCGCACCTGCGGCGTCGGCGGCGCCGTCCACACCCCCACTGCGCATGCTCGGCTCGTCTCGTGCCGGCAGCAAGCCTCTCCTCTCCCTCCCTCCTCTCCCTCGAACGCGGGCGGTGTGTATATAAGCGGCGGAGCGCGCGTTCGGAATTCAGTCAAGGGCGTCTTTACTTGGCTTTCGCTTGACTTGACGCTTTGCTTGACTCGAGTAGATGCGATGGAAGCAACAGCACCTTCAATCAGCGTCCCACCACTCGTTGAAGGCAACGTTACCCCACCCTCACCATCGTCGGCGTCAACAACAGCAAGGAACGCAGAAGACAAGGCTGCGAAGAGACGAGCATACGACGCTGAACGCAAGCGTTTGAAGTGAGCTGCGGACCTGGAACTTCGTGCACGCTTGAGCCGTTCAAATCGTACTTGGTGTGCGCATCGTGTAACAATTCAGCATTCCCAAACCATACCCAATTACGCAATATTCACGCGATACCCCCCCTGTAAGGCCGCTCTATGGCTGCGAGCCGTTAAGGAGAGAGGGCAGAGGCCCTCTAGCTAGCACGCCGATGGTGGCTGCGGTTTTCGCGCCAAGGAATGAACCGCGAGTTCGCGGAAGGCCGAGAGGGGTCTGCGCCGTCTCCCGCTGTGTTCGGGAGCGTTCAGGACGGACGAGCCGTCTGCGGTGGCGCCATGCGGGCAAGTGCGTGCTGCCTCCCGTTTGGACGTGACATCTGGCCCAGAGCCGCGGCGGCCTGGTTTTCGAGCTCCAGGAATTCCGGTCAAAACACGGACTGGGTCCGAGGCGCTGGCCGCGCTGTTTGAAGGCATCTGCCGGCCACGGGGACACACTGCAGAATACCCCCTGTGGTGTCATGTTCGCGCCGAGTCGCAGGCGACGGTCTGCTTGCTGGCCGAGGAGTGGAATGTGTAAGCGATAAATTCTGCGCACGTGGTGTTGGCTCCTGACACCGTGAATGAACACGCGTGGAAGAGAAAGGAGGAAAGCAGTGTTTCTAGGAATATCTGGGCTTTCCGTTTAGGCCCTGCCCGGTGGGCGGGGGGCCAAGAAATACTTACGCTCTGGTTGGCCTCCGTGGTCAAGGGATGGACAAAGAGCGGCCACCGCCCATTTTCTTTGTTCTTGGCAGGAGATATCGAGCTGCACGAGTACGGCAGGACAGTCTGGGCTGTAATCAGCGTTGCTGATAGATCGGTGAGGCTCCGTACTATGTACGTAAGGCTAGCCTGGGCTGAAATCATGTGTTGATAGATCAGTGAGGCTAGCGGCGAACGCAACGTAAGACAGTCTGGGCTCTAACTTCTTCAATAAGTAGAAGAGTGAGACTGTGTGTTATTCCTGTTTAATCTCTTGTATATTTCTAGCTCAGTTGTATCCATTATTTTACGTTCACATAAACTACTAAATTCATCTAACCACCACTGCTGCCTACGTGTGAATGCATCATCGCTGCCGATCATCAACGAAGATCTCCGTGATCAACGACGACGAAGGACCATCGAAACTTTACTGGCGCAGCCCGACAGGATCGGCAAGCCACACGAAGAGCAACTGCAAGGTGTCCATCGAGCCAGAGACGCCGACTGCAAGGAGGTGCCAGCGAGTCCCATCGCCATCGAAAGTCGTCGGGAGCCGAACCACAGCGGAGGCCCCCAGCAGAAACGGGTGAGCGGGATTCCTTACGCTTTGTCTAAGTTGGCATGGCTGTTGCTCTGTGAGGCTAGAGATGATCACGCGCAGAATGGCAAGCGCTGTGGGGTCTAGTGTGGGCGAGGATGGTGCATCTGAGCAGAGAGAAGATCAGAGACAGCAGGAGCTACCGAGCTTCAGAGAGACTGAGTCTGAGCGGTCGGTCACCGGAGGTGGTAGTGGGGCGCTAGGCGCTCTACAAGATCCGGATAGGTCAGATCCAGAGGGAATGGCAGTACGATGCCTGCAGCTCGAGCTCGAAAAAGTACGCCTACAGCTTGAATGTGAACGCGTAGCCCTACGCAGAGCAGAGATTGAGCAATCGAGTAGGTCGCCTTCGATGTCGGGAACGAACGACCGCCGCCATACCGGCATTGACGGAGTAGCACAATGCGATAAGATGCTGAAGGCATACAGGTTGCCGTGCGACGCGGATGTCCCGATGTGGTTCGATGAGGTGGAAAAACTGTTTTCATCCTTCCAGGTACCGGAAGAGAACCGAGTACACTTGATAATGCCTGCGCTGTCTGAGCGAGTCCGCTATATGCTGTGTAGCTTGAGTGAAGAGGAGTGTGTGGATTATGAGATCGTGAAACGTGCGGTACTAAATGAACTTAAGCTCACCCCAGCTGAGTACTTAGACAGGTTTCAAAAGGTGACGAAGAAAAGAGAGGAAACATGGGCTCAGTTCGCTTCTCGGGCCAGAACGTACTTCGCGTATTACCTGCAATCTCGTAATGCGGATACTAAGGAAGCGGTTGCTGAGCTAATGGTCGCTGACCGAATGAAGGCGAGTTTGGGCCCGGAAGGTCTAGAGTATGTTCTTTTGCGGGAGGGCGAAAAGTGGTTCAAACCTGTAGAGGTTGCTAAAGTTCTCGAGACTTTTGAACAGGCGAAAGGAAAGGGTCGAGCAACTAAGACGGTTGGAGTGCCAACTGCTCCGCCGTTAGCCAGGCAGACCGGCATAGAAAAGGCCAATGTAAGGTGCTACATTTGTCGCGGTCAGGGTCACGTGGCTAGGGATTGTCCTCAGGCCTCAAGTAAGGAGCAGCAGGCGAAGTTGACCACTGTGCCTAAACAGAGAGTCCACAATGTCGCCATTGTTGGTAAGTTACCGCCACCCGAGCAGGAAAGGGTGCTGAGTGCGAGGGTGGAAGTATTCGAGCGAAGTGCTGGCTCGGGCCGGTCGAAACTGGAACTTATCCCGATCACGTGCGGTGGCATAACTACTGAAGCTGTGCTGGACACAGGCAGTGAAATAACGGTGATACGTGAAGGGATACTTCCGCAAAGGGTAAAGGATTCATCGGGCGCAGTAAGGCTCCAGTCGGCGTTTAGAAAAACCATCCAAGCAACTTTGGCTACATTGCCAATAGCTTTAAACTACCCGGGAGGGGTGGGACAACCACAGAAGGTTGATCTGGTGTGTGCTATTACTGACCAGCTCGCGGATGGAGTTAACTGTCTGCTGTCAAAAGAGGATTGGGAGTTACTGCATGCACAGGAAGACAATGGGAGTGAACGGGAAAGTGTTACGCATGTCGTCAGTGCAGTGGGACTTCGATCAAGTGAAATGAAAGACAGCGATACAGCAGTTTTAAACTGTGGCCGCAGTGAAACGGTTGATGAGGTTCAAGAATCGGGAGAAAGTGGTCCCGCTTTTGCCGATCAGGTCACTAATCAGCGAGAGCAATTTAGAGCTGAGCAGCTTTCAGATGATAGTCTTCGAAGGTCATGGGAGGATGCAAGAAAAAAGAAAGCTGGCATGTTTGTGGCAGACGGGCTCTTATACCATCAGGACGCTTTAGCGGGAGTCAAGGTCAGACAGTTAGTCCTGCCGGTTGAAAGGCGCAGCGAGGTGTTGGAGCTGGCGCATGAGTCCTTATGGGGTGGACACTTGGGGTCGAAAAAGACCAGGCAACGCATAAAGTATAGTTTCTTTTGGCCAGGAATGGAAAGGGATATTGTTGAGCATTGTAAGACATGCCATCAGTGCCAGACGCGGTCTGATAGAAGGCAAAGTGACAAGATACCCATTACGCCACTCACGCGGCCGGAACACCCATTCCAGGTGGTTAATGTAGATGTCATCGGCCCTATCGATGTGCCGTCGGCGAGAGGCCACAGATATGCCCTGTGCCTCGTTGATCTTTGCACTAGATGGCCTGAGGTGGTGCCACTCCGATCGTTGACTGCAAAGGCCACATGCGAGGCATTACTGGAAATTTTTAGTCGCACCGGTGTTCCGGAAATGCTCTGTTCTGATCAGGGCACAAACTTTAAGTCACAAATGACACAGCTGATGTTGGAAAAATTGGGCTGTTCACCAAGGTTTTCCACCCCTGAACACCCCGAGAGCAATGGCGTGGTGGAAAGATGGAACAGGGTTCTCAAAAATATGCTGTATCATGTAATAGAACGTGACCAAAAGAATTGGGACAAGCTTGTCCCATTTGTGCTGTGGGCGTACCGCGAAGTGCCACATGACACCACAGGGGTGTCGCCATTCAGGCTGTTGTATGGCAGAAACCCGACCGGGCCTCTATCAATTTTGCAACAGACCTGGACGGGTGAAGTAATTGTGCCGGCAACTCTAAGAGAGAAACCATCGAAGTATTTGCAACAACTGCGTGAGCAACTAGATCTTGCCGCGAGCGTAGCGGAGTTGACAAGCACTGCACACCAGGGCAGATATGCTGAAGTGTACAATAGGAGGGCGCGAAGTAAAGAATTTAATGTTGGAGACCAAGTGCTGCTATTTGATACAGCTAGGGCAACAAAGATGGCGGCCAGGTGGTTGGGGCCGTTCACGATAACAGGTAAAGAGCGGGAACACTCTTATCGCCTACAAATGAATGACGGAAAGTCCTCGGTGGTACATGCAAATCGGCTCAGGCCCTACTATGCTAGAGTAAGCCACGTTGGGGTGGTCTTCAAGGAGGACGAAGAGTTTGGTGACGTGGAGTACGCGCCACAGGCGCTGCCTACTGCAGATAGAGAGAGTGTGATACCCCCCGAAAAGCTGGATCACTTGCGTCCTGACGCGCGGAAGGAGATTGAGAGGGTATTTCAGAAACATCGCTGTGTTTTTGATGGAAAGCCTGGGATGGCTCAGGTAGGTCGGCATCGTATTGAGTTGGAGGAGAGTTGTAAGCCCAAAAGGACATTCCCTTACCGAGTTCCAGAGCTGTTAAAGAAAGTGGTTAGTCGGCAGGTTGAAGAACTTCTTGATCTGGGGCTCATATACCCAGTGGAAAGTGAATTCGCACACCCGGTTGTGTGTGTGGGTAAGAAAGACGGGTCAATGCGCATGTGCATTGATTATAGGACGTTGAATGCTGTCACGCGCGTGGATGCCTTTCCAATGACTAATCCGCGAGAGCTAATTTTCAGAGTGGGGCGCGCAAATTTCATAACTGTAGTTGACCTCAGGAGAGGGTACTGGCAGGTGCCAATGGATCCCCAAAGTGAATATCTCACGGCGTTCGTGACACACGATGCGCAGTACGCGTGGAGGGTAATGCCCTTCGGTTTGAAGAACTCAGCAGCTACCTTTCAGCGGATGGTTAATGCATTGCTGTCAGCACACCAGGCTTATGCATCAGCGTACCTTGATGACATAGCAATTTTTTCAGACACATGGGAGGAACACCTTCGCCATGTGGACACCGTGCTTAGGATTCTTGGTGATGCCGGTCTGAGGGCAAGCTCTGAAAAATGCCAGGTAGCGCAGACACATATCCGTTATCTAGGACATGTGGTTGGCTCGGGAACTCACGGCCCAGACCCAGAAAAGATAGCTGCTATCAAAGGCCTTGTACCGCCGCGCACAAAGAAGGAAGTGAGAAGCCTCTTGGGGCTTTGTGGGTATTACCGCGAGTATGTGTCGAACTACGCGGACGTCGCGGGCCCGCTCACAGCGTTAACTAGGCGGGGGGTGCCAAATGAAATCCCATGGGGAGAAGATGCCCAGGAGGCGTTCGATAGCTTAAAGACGTCGTTGTGCCAGGCTGTCGCCATGAACACTCCTGACCCTCATCAGCCATATTGGCTCTTCACGGATGCGTCGGCCACGGCAGCCGGAGCCTGTTTGGCTCAAATGTCGGCAGACGGGAAAGAAAAGCCGATAGCGTTCGCTAGCCATCGATTTAACCCGACACAGGGGCGCTGGTCAACGATAGAAAGGGAGGCGTTTGCGATAATATGGGCGCTCAAGAAATTTGACTATTGGCTCTTCGGAGCAGTGGTGAATGTGGTCTCTGATCATAACCCTCTCTCCTACCTGACCACCAGCACTCCGCAGGGAGCAAAGCTAGCTAGGTGGGCACTTTCATTGCAGCGATACAATGTCACGGTGCGCCATCGGAAAGGCGCGCATAATGCCAATGCGGATGCACTGTCAAGGCTTCAGAATGGCTCATGGGAGCCAGCTCAATAACGAGCCATGCTAGCTTGGACGGGCGTGAATGTTCCCGTTCACCTCAAGTGTGGTGTGTGCTGAACTATAGAACTGCACGGTACTCTTCGTGGTGCATTGGACTCTTTGTAGATATATGTAGCTGTATCTAGAGCGCTTGTGCCACGTGCATACTAGATTTCTTTTTTGTTTCTTTGCGAGTGTTGTGCTTTATAGTGAAATGAAATATGTCGTGTTACCTTGCCTGTATAGCCCATTTTACATGTATGCTTTATTGAGTGGATCATTCTCAGCGTTATTCCGCACGAAAGGGCTGCTTTTCATGGATCTGTAAATAATTTTTCATGGAGCCCGGACGTAATGCTTCCGCGGCCTTTGTTTAATTTGTAGTATAGCTGAGCACGTTTAGAGCCCAGTATACTCTTTAGGAGGGGCGTGTAAGGCCGCTCTATGGCTGCGAGCCGTTAAGGAGAGAGGGCAGAGGCCCTCTAGCTAGCACGCCGATGGTGGCTGCGGTTTTCGCGCCAAGGAATGAACCGCGAGTTCGCGGAAGGCCGAGAGGGGTCTGCGCCGTCTCCCGCTGTGTTCGGGAGCGTTCAGGACGGACGAGCCGTCTGCGGTGGCGCCATGCGGGCAAGTGCGTGCTGCCTCCCGTTTGGACGTGACATCTGGCCCAGAGCCGCGGCGGCCTGGTTTTCGAGCTCCAGGAATTCCGGTCAAAACACGGACTGGGTCCGAGGCGCTGGCCGCGCTGTTTGAAGGCATCTGCCGGCCACGGGGACACACTGCAGAATACCCCCTGTGGTGTCATGTTCGCGCCGAGTCGCAGGCGACGGTCTGCTTGCTGGCCGAGGAGTGGAATGTGTAAGCGATAAATTCTGCGCACGTGGTGTTGGCTCCTGACACCGTGAATGAACACGCGTGGAAGAGAAAGGAGGAAAGCAGTGTTTCTAGGAATATCTGGGCTTTCCGTTTAGGCCCTGCCCGGTGGGCGGGGGGCCAAGAAATACTTACGCTCTGGTTGGCCTCCGTGGTCAAGGGATGGACAAAGAGCGGCCACCGCCCATTTTCTTTGTTCTTGGCAGGAGATATCGAGCTGCACGAGTACGGCAGGACAGTCTGGGCTGTAATCAGCGTTGCTGATAGATCGGTGAGGCTCCGTACTATGTACGTAAGGCTAGCCTGGGCTGAAATCATGTGTTGATAGATCAGTGAGGCTAGCGGCGAACGCAACGTAAGACAGTCTGGGCTCTAACTTCTTCAATAAGTAGAAGAGTGAGACTGTGTGTTATTCCTGTTTAATCTCTTGTATATTTCTAGCTCAGTTGTATCCATTATTTTACGTTCACATAAACTACTAAATTCATCTAACCACCACTGCTGCCTACGTGTGAATGCATCATCGCTGCCGATCATCAACGAAGATCTCCGTGATCAACGACGACGAAGGACCATCGAAACTTTACTCCCCCCAATCTGCGACGCATTTACTCGAGTTCCCCCCGTGGGAAGATGCGGGCGATTTTTTTTACGTGGCTCGTCTACTCATTATGCTTGGTCTGCTTCGGTGTAATGACCGTGTCAATTCGGTCTCAATATTGTGCTATTGATTAGCAAGGTCTTAACATGATATTGAATAGTCCTTTCTTAATTGTTCATGTTTTAATTGCCACGACATTAATTACCCTGGTTTAATTGGCAATGTGTTCAGTAGCACAGAGGTAATTAGCATAATACTTATTAGCACGGCAGCGGTGAGTGAGATCTTAATTACCTTGTTTTTATTTACGAGTCCTAAATAACGCCTTGTTAATTAGCATTAATTTTCGATGTTTTAATTACCGCGCCATTTATTACTCTGGTTTAATTCGCAAGGTCCTCAATAGTACAGGTGCAATTAGCATAATCCTAATGAGCACGATCCTAATTAGCCCGTCCCTAATTGACGTCGTGTTAATCACATTAATTGATAATGTCTTAATTACCACAGCATTTATTACTCACGTTTAATTCGCAAGGTCGTGAATAGTACAGAGGTAATTGGCATAATCCTAATTAGCACGAACCTAATAAACACGATCTCGGTGAGTAAGGTCTTGATTATATTGGTTTTATTTACCCGCTCCTATTTAGCATCGTCTTAATTAGCATGATCCTAATTACCTTGTTCTTGGCTTTACACGACTTCATTAGCATGGTCTTAGTAAGATATGGCTTAGTTAGCTCGGTCTTAGCATGATTTGGCCTAATCAGTTTCGTCATAGCACGTCCTGACTTAGCTAGGTATACCGCCCAGCCAATTAGCTAATCAACCGGTCGCATGTGCTCGGGGAGCGAGCAGACCATGAAGAGAACGGGCGCCGGCCGAACAACGTGCTAGAATGTACAGGCCGACGATGCTGATTATGCACGTGGCCTCGGCGATTAGCTCTAGCCGCGATGTTGTAAGGTGCTCGGTCGGAAGTAATCTCAGAGGCCACGGTGCTGATTATTCTAAAGGATGCGTGCTGCAGACATTAAACGCTTGAAAATGAATTCAAACGGCCCGCGCACACAAAAATATAGTTAGTAGAACTTTCTGCCACTTTTCCTGCATGGGTGCACTTCTGCACTCAGTGGAACGACAAACAAATGAAAGAAGCTGCCTCTAGTTTGACGACATCACCCAACCTTCTCGACCGCCCTTGACGTGACGCCGCGTTCCATCGTAACTAATGGAACGGAGCGTGCGCTGAGGGATGGATTTCACCTTCTCGTACTGTTAGCTCGTTCAAAAAGGGGTGTCGCCAGAGCTCGGAAAGGTCCCGAGTTTGGCGAAAGTCGGGCCATCCTGCATAGCACCGCTGGAAGGATGGCAAGAGCAGAACGTTGTCTAGGTTCTAAGAATAATGATAAGGTGAGACGATAAGCAAATCCCTACCAAACACATAGTTATTTCTTTCTGAATCAGTGATTTACCTGAGTCACTCCAAACTGGTTACTTCAAGCTTCGGGTCCGACCGTGCATACCTAATCCCCGTCGATCTTTCAGGTGCCAACGATTTCGACATGGGTAACAGGGCTGCAGAGGGCGTGCTACTTGCGCAAAGTGTACGTCCAACGACCACTTATCTGACGCTTGCACTTCAGCAACCCGCTGTGCCAACTGTGAAGAAGACCACCCCGCCTACTCGCGATCGTACCTCTCGTGGATAAAAGAGAAACAAATCATATAACTCAGAGTTAAATTCAACCTATCTTTCCAAGAGGGACGTAAGCGCTTTTCTCTGCACAAACAGGCCTCTCCTTTCTACAGCGATGTGAAGCGTCGGGGCGCAGCGCCACATCTTTCGGCGGCTGCAACGGCCACACGTAGTGTGACTGCAGTCACGCCATCCGCGCCCCTGGTTGGAGCAGCAAGTGCTGTTCCGCCCCTTGCCAATGAGGGCCAGCAGACTACCACGTCTGCCGGACCCAGGGCCACTGCTTCTGCAGTTAGGCCCGAAAAACCCGGAAATGTGCCTCCTGAGCTGGCGCTATCTACCTCCTCAGAAGTAGGGATGGATACCTCTAGCTCTACTGCGGCGTCTCAGACGCCCAAAGAACGTCGATGCTCACTCGAGCGCATTAGGAAAGAAAAACTCCGCATCATGGGGCCTGACACGGTGTCGTGAGCGATAGGTCTCGTTAGTTCACCTTCCATAGATGAACAGCATAAAACACATCAGAAAAGATACCAAAATACTGGGAATGTTGGAGGCTTATTCCACAACCTAGATGACACTAAGTAACTCCTGCATAAGTTCAGTCCAAGGGTGCTGCGCATCCAAGAAACGCACCTTAATTTTTCACACACGAACTTTCTTCGGCACAATGCCATTTACCACAAAGACCGCGATAACGCCCTCACTTCGTCGGGTCGTGTGGCAATAATCGCAGATAAGGGAGTCGCTTGCCGGCATTTGCAACTTCAAACGCCCCTAGAGGCAGTCGCAGCCAGCGCATTACGTACTTTTTAACAAGCTGATAACTGCTCACTATTGCATCGCTATACATCCCCCCGAACTATGCTCTGTCAAAAACAGAATTTGAAAGTTTAATGTGTGAACTACCCGAACCTTATATTGTCGTAGAAGATTTCAATGCTCACAACACGTTGTGGGGAGATGGGCGTTGGGATGCCAGAGGACGTCTAGTAGAAAGCTTCCTCTTTTCTACAGGTTGTGGGGGCGCTCGGCGGCTGTGAGCGCATAGAAGACAACGACG
Source organism: Rhipicephalus sanguineus (assembly GCF_013339695.2). NCBI lineage: Eukaryota > Metazoa > Arthropoda > Arachnida > Ixodida > Ixodidae > Rhipicephalus > Rhipicephalus sanguineus. The sequence continues at coordinate 310,716,097 of NC_051176.1, read as the reverse complement.
ATCGCGTGTGCCCTCGTGTCACGCGGCAGCCGCTGGCAGCAGGCAGTTGCGGCCGAGGCTCGATGCAGTAAAGACGTATCTCTTTGGGTCTTGGCCTCATCTCTTAAGGGCTCAGGGCTAGATGCAGCCGCAAAACCCTACGTCTGGCGCCCAACGGGAAGGACCCCGCCCCGCCATGTTCTACCCGATCATCGCCTGCCGGATCCCAGCAGCTCCTGATTTCGGCCCCCTGCACGGCGATATCGCCTTCGCGGAGCTATGGGCGCTGAAACGGGCGTTCCTGGGCATGGCCGCCTACGGGGTCTATGACCTGGTCCTACTACATCAGCCGGTCGAGACCATCGTGTGCCTCTGCCTTTCCGGGAAAATGACCCCCGACGATCAGCGGCGTGCCATCAACGCCCTGGAGCACCTTGGTGCTTCCTTCGGCGTCCCGCTGGCCGTGCAGGTCAAGGAGGCTCTGGCATGCTCGTGCGCCGCGGCGACACCTGGCGCCGACGACGAAGGCGGCGACGACGCGTGCGCTGGCGAGGGCCCGGAGAACGTGAACGCCGCGCATTCCGCGGCGGCGGTCGAGATCTCCGGGAACGAAGCCGATGACTTCCGAGGCGGCGAGGAGGAGACCGGTGAGTGTCGCACCGGCGAGCGGGAGGTCGCCGAGGTCGGCATGGCGGCGCACGCCATGTGTGCAGACGCCGTGCGTCGAGACGACGTTGTGGACCAGGAAAGAGCAGCCAATGGCGCAAACAGTGAGGTTGAGAAGAAGAAGAAAAGGAAGAAAAAGAGAGACCACGATGGGCGGCGCAGTGATGTGGAGGCCACGGAGAACGCAGGCGACGAAAAATGCGCTGAAGTGGACGAGGTGAGCGTTGCTTATGCGTACGTTGACTGCCACGACGGCAACGAAGAGGCGGAGGAGTCCCGGGATGGCGAAGTGGCGGCCGTGGAGGAAGGGAAAGACGAGGACAACGCAGGAAGTGACGACGGCACTGGAAACTGGGAAGGAGTAGCCAATGGTGATGCAGTGGACAAAGAAGACGAACTCGCACAGCATGGAGGCGTCAGCGGCGAGACAGCCCCAAATACGAAACGCGAACCGAAGAAGAACGTTGAGAAGGATGGTGGTCAGGAAGAAGAGGGTCAAGAAAAGAACGAGGTAGGGAGTAAGAAGGACGAGAGTGAGGATGACGAAGAAGCAGCAGCCTCTGATTAGGTGACTCCAACGGCAGCCGCCAACGAGGATGAGTCAGCTGACGGCAAGGACAAGAAGAACGCGGAGGAGGCTAACAACGACGGGGATTCAAGCAAGGCTCGGCAAGCAGATACCGAGGATGCCGACACTGATCACAAAAAGGAACCAGACGTCAACAACAGTAAAAGAGCAGGCAACCACAGACAGCGGCAACAAGGCGACAAAGCGTCGGACGCTGAGGACAAGACGGGCGGGCAGAACGAGCTCAAGAAACGGAGGTCGCCAGCATTTAACGACTACCACCTGGAGGAGTGGCCGCCACCCCAACGTGACTGGTCCTGGCGGCTACAACGGAAAAACACGACACAGCGAGTGACACAGCGCAACATCTACGACAACGGCACCAGCAACAAGCAACAACATCAGCGCCAGGAGGTCTACCGTAACTACTCTGTGCCCGTTAGCTCGGTGGGTGTGTGCTGCACCGGGCTCTCGCGGTCCTGCTCTCGCGGATGAACGTGGTCGTCAACCTGAGCGAGTCCGGTGAGCCTGCACAAGTCAGCGGCACAACCGCTGCACAAGTCAGTAGTTATGACATCCGACAGCTCATGAGGTCCTACAAGGAGTTGTGGACGGACAGTGCTGGCAGGTGGTCGTGTGTGCCACGCGTAGTCCGCCGTGGTCAAGGATAGCCAGGACACTTGCGCGGGCTACCTTTGTGAAGTTCGCGTCCTTTTCGCTCACCTTTTTCCGAGGGAAGGGGGCAGTATGGGGGCGCTCGGCGGCTGTGAGCGCATAGAAGACGATCGCGTGTGCGCTCGTGTCACGCGGCAGCCGCTGGCAGCAGGCAGTTGCGGCCGAGGCTCGATGCAGTAAAGACGTATCTCTTTGGGTCTTGGCCTCATCTCTTAAGGGTTCAGGGCTAGATGCAGCCGCAAAACCCTTCAAGGTGCATGTTTACTGAATAGGAAGGAGCCAACTTTCTTTAGTATGCAAACAATACATCCTCATCTATCCATTTAAGCATTGCATCAAGTTCACTCGTGCCATATCTACACTGGAACGTGATTAAAAGCACATATGGGAGTAACAATTTTCCCAATATCATAACGTTAACAAAAGACGATCAGTGCTCTCCACGCGTTCCGCACTAGAAAGTGGAGTCAGCCGACTTGAAGAGGTATAACGAACTCACTCACATGACCTGGAAAGACATCTCGGCACTTCTTACACCCTTGTCACACGGGTAGTCTAACCACAGTTAAGTACGGCGGCCGTTAAGTCTAACGGCTGTTGTACCTTGTCACACGACATCCCTAACCGCAGTTAATCCGCTAACGACCGTTTTCGTAAACGGAGGTAGGCAACCCCTGTTAGCGCCGTAAACTGACAACATGGCGGCCCCATGTCGGACACGAGCTGCTCGGCTCCCAGCGAAATATCGAGCCAAAAGCCTGTCAATTGGACCGTTGCGACGACGGAGGCGTTGATGCGAATTTGGGAAGATAAATTACCGGCTTTGAGGTACGAGTTTGTCCGTGCTGCAAAAATCTCGTGTGCATTTCACGAGATTGATACATGGCTGCGTTCGTTCATTGAACAGGGCTTCACGCTATTTGATAGACGCGCATCAAAACACGCTGCTGACGCGTCCATAATCAAGCATGAAGCCCTGTAAAAGGCGGTGTTATAGCGTTGTTGCACGAACGTAACCATGTATCAACTAAAGAACGCTTGGAAGCGCTGCAAACGTGTGACAGCGCGTCTGCCTGGTTTACGGTAACTGTGGTTACATCCGCTAACTGCGGTTGGGTATAACAGCTGTTAAGCTTACCCGTGTGACAAGGGTATTATTGATGATGCAGTTTCACATTTGACGGCGTTTATCGGTGATATGGCCTAAATCTGCATCCCCGGAACCAATGGATCACCTTTAAAACGACGCGTTCCCTGGCGGAATGATGAATGTAAGGAAGCTCGCAGAAAACAAAACAAGGCTTAGAATGTTTTTCGCGACTCTCCAACAGCCGAAAACTTGATCAGCTTCCAGAACATAAAGTCAGAAGGTAGAAGAACGCGCCGGCGTGCCAAAAGAGAAAGCTGGCAAAGTTATGTCTCCAGCATAAATTCGTATACCGACGAAAGAAAGGCCTGGAACAGGGTAAACAAGATAAAAGGTCGAGAAACCCATCTTTTGTCACTAGTAGATACGAAGATGACGCTCTTGAAGATCAGGCTAATTCTCTAGGGGCACATTTTTAATACATTTCTAGTTCATCTCATTACTCAGACACATTCTTGAGGTACCAGCGAAAAATGAAGCGGTTGCCTCTCCATCGGAAAGGAAATAAAAATGAACCTTATAACCGCCCATCCAACATGACGGAGCTACAGGCTGCACTAAAGTGCTGTAATATATCAGCCCCTGGAAAGGACCGAATAGTCTACAAGATGAACTGCCACTTACACCCTGCCTGGAAAGAAGCAATAATAATTGATATTCTTAAAGAGGGTAAGGACCCGTCCTCCGCCAGTAGTTATAGGCTTACAGCTTTCACAAGTTGCCTATGCAAACTCTGAGAAAATGATTAATCGGCGAGTGCTCCATTTTCTTGAAATAAACAATCTAATAGACCCATTACAATGCGGTTTCAGGGAAGGTAGATCCAGAACACATCACCTTGTTCGCATTGAGACTAGTAATTCGTGATGCCTTTGTGCACAGCGAGTTCTTCTCATCGGTGTTTTTAGATATGGAGAAAGCATATGACACAACCTGGCGTTTTGGAATTCTCTGCGATCTGGCAGCAATGGGAGTCCAAGGCAACATCCTAAACGTGGTTCATAGTTGCCTGTCTCGCCGCAAGTTCCGTGTTAGAGTTCCTCCTGTCTCGTCCATTTGCGCAAGAGGTGGGTGTATCACAGGCAGGGGCGTAGCCAGAAATTTTTTTCGTGTGGGGGGGGAGGGGGTTCAACCATACGTTATGTATGTTAGTGCGTGCGTTTTTATGTGTGCGTATATATATACGCAAGCAAAACTGAAAAATTCCGGGGGGGGGGTTGAACCCCCCAACGCCCCCCCCCCCCTGGATACGCCCCTGATCACAGGGTGGTGTACTCAGCTGCGTTTTATTTATTGTGAAAATGAGGTCGCTCCATAGTGCAATGCCAAGCACAGTGTTTTATTCTGTATATGTGGATGACATCCAAATGGGTTACAAGTCATGTAATCTCAGGACAAATACAGCTTGGCTTAAACAAACTGTCTAAGTGGGCAGATGAGAACGCTTTCAAACTAAATCCTAAAAAAAGTACATGCGTCCTCTTCACAAACAAGAGAGGCGTGCTACAAAGCCATGAAATAAATCTTCATGGCGAAAGGCTATCTGTGAGCCTCGAACATGAATTCCTGGAGCTCATTTTAAACTCGAAATTGACTTTTATTTCACACTTGAAATATCTAAGAGCAAAGTGCCTTAAGACAATGAATCTTCTGAAGCTCTTGTCCCGCACATCTTCGGGAAGTGACAGAAGGTGCCTTTTAAGCTTGTACAAATGTCTCGTACAATCGCGCCTTCACTACGGGGCTATAGCCTATAACTCTGCTACGTCTAGTATACTGAAAATATTAGACCCTGTTCATCACATGGGTATCCGTCTCGCTACAGGTGCCTTCAGGACTAGTCCGGTACAAAGCCTGTACGTCGAATCTGATGAATGGTCGCTACATTTACAAAGAACATATTTAAGCCTATCTTATGCCTTCAAAGTAAAATCAGATGTACATCGTCCATGTAACGCAATTATTGAGGACTTATCCACAGCCAGGCTGTTCTGCAACCGACCAGCTACTAGACGTCCACTGTCTCTCCGTTTAAAAGCAGTGGCAGAATAAACGGGTGTCTCTCTTCTAGATAATGTCCTAATAGCCCCCACTTGGCTTCCACTGCCATGGGAGTGGCAGAGTATCCAGTTTCTTAGCAATGAACCGCTTTTTGATTCTGAAACAGTACTAAAGTTTTTACTAGATGTAAACAAGGTACAAATAATCTGGCCTGGTCATTCGTAGCACAGCCTCGCTTAGCGAGCTGAAGCTTTAGTTAAAGAAAACTTTTTATAGCACAAGCCCTCATCTTCAGACTTCAAGTACCCCCTCGAACACGAGTGCTTTCCATAGATTTTAGGCTATCATCTCACTGTAATGGAGATTTTATGCCCATAGCTCACATCATTGGTCATTCTCATAGTTATATTACTTGGATGACTTCCGCAATTCACAGCAACCTGTTTTAGGCCCTTATACGGCCACGTCGCATCTACCATTTGCAACTCATTCATTGATCGCATAGACTACACTGTAAATACACTACCACATGACATGGCGGTCTTTGGCCATAACTGGCCCTTCGGCCATTAAACACAACACACCATCACAAAATTAGCAAAAAGCTGGAGCCGAACGCAGCACGTGCGCAAGCATGGAACGCCCACCACGTCCCCAAGTGGCGCATTTTGCCATGGCGATGAGCCGTGACGTAGCACTCTCCCGTTGCGCGGCCAGTTGCGCGCCTGCAATTCCTTCCCTTCAGACTTTCGAAAGTGTTCCATGGATATACGACGCACGGTTAGGACTGCCGAAGAGCATCGTGCGTATGAGCTGCGAAGGGAACAGCAACGGCAGTATGTACAACGACGTCCTGCGCAGCTTGGTCAGGACACAGCATTTCGTACCTTAGAGACCGAGCGCAAGCGCCAGACGAAGTCAGACAACGAATAAATTCGGGAAGCTACAAACGAGACAGAGGTGTCAGTACGATGAAAACTAAGTTAAAAACTTCAACGCGGCCAGTTCCAAATTCAAGGGACAGTTTCTGCACTAAGCGTTTGTATTCACGTGTGACGTGCACGATCACTTGTGATTCGAGAAGGATCTGTCTTCGATCGCAAACGTCAGAGACGAAGCAACGTGAGCGCTGCACTCGAAGGGCTAGCGGAGCCGTTTCATAGACAGGGTGATTTTTTTTTAAACACTACAGATTTTTTTATAAAAATGACATGACTGTCGGGGCCCTGTCATCTTCCCAAACGAACTCTATGCCGAGGCGTAAAAACTTTGCCTGTGCTAAAGTCACACTCAAAAGAGCAATTAACAAAATTTGTTAAGTTTTTAATTATTAATTTTAGGGCAGTTGTTTATATGTAAGAGCTGTAGGACGTGACAATTTATGACATGCCCATTTTTTTAAAAATTGCGAGAAACGCACGTAATTTGAGATAATAATCACCGAAATGCAAGGCTACGATCTAGGCGAAACTGAAACAGCGCGGACCGAGTGCGCAGGAAATCTGTCATCCCTGTTACGTCACACCGGTAGCTCACGTGATAATTATTGAAAAAAGGCACGTCGCAGCAGAAAATTACTCCATTGAATGTAACTTTAGGTGCGGCAAAGTATTTCCGCCTCGGTGTAGAGTTCCTCTGCGAAGGCGACAACGGCCTAGCTGTCATAGCATTTTTATAAAAGATCTGTATTATTTATAAAATCACCCTGCATAACATTGAAGAGCAATGGCGTAATGGGTGCACACCATGTGATCGGTGTTTGACAACGTTGCCCTACGTGAGGCGTAACTTACACAGCTTCGCTGAACAACATCTTTAGAGGGTGCATTGGCGGTAGATTTTCTACCTGAAAGGCACAGCACTTTTGTGGTGAGGCACAAACGAGGTGGAGCTCACAACCTGGGACATTCGCAAGCCCAAGCTTCGAGAGAGAGGATAAACACATTTACTCCGAGAATATAGATTCGGAGAAGCGTCCTTAGTTCGAGGTGCCTTGAGTATTAGAGGTACAGTGCAAGGGTTGCAGACTGAGGTTGGTAAACCGACGGTTAGAAGTGCGGTTCGGTGCATTCTAAGAAAAAAGGAGTGCATGCGCTACTCTTTTCAGCGAGTCCTGACTTACCGCGAAAGAGACACGCCTCCCCTCTCCCACAACTCTCCGATGATAGTGTAGTGATCTCCAGAGAGAGCTGTTCCTAAAAGAGTCAAAGGACTTTTTTCTCTTTCATACAGTGTGTAAATAAAATCGTGTTCCTGAGGTGCGGGTAGTTATAATACAGTTTTTGGAAAAGTTAAATCTTACGACGACGTTTGAGACTAGGCATGCTGAGGGATGATTTAATATAAGTTGTAGGCCATTCATAGAATGAAGCGATAAAACCAGCCACGCGATTCTGCCGTCAGTGAGGCTTCTAAATTACTCAACATTGCGAAAAAAATAACCAACACGGTTATCCATTACTGCCTAATGTACACTGTAAGCGAATGTCAGCCGATATGGCAGTAAAACGACATGTCCTCTAGCGCATTCCCCGATGGGAGTTTCATATACTCCTGTCAGGTGGAGTAAAAGGTTTACTCCCTTATTGCACGGAGCTTTTGGGTGTACTAATGGGAGTATTTATTTACATCGACCAAAGAGTGCATGTTTATATCTGTGAAAAAAAAACAATTTTTTGACGTCGCGCCAGAGATTGCGCCAGGTTATGGCTAATTAATTTAGATATCGAAGCACACACCATCGAACACAGATCCAGAAACATGCACACAACGTTTCCTAACTATTACAATACACATACTGAACACTACTTGCACTGCAGAACCCTAGATTGGTCACGGGGTACATATAGGCACGATATTTTGACCTCCCGTGTAGCTCCAGTGGGACACTTCTGTTCCGCGTAATTAAGGAATAAATATTCATGGCATAAGTGTAAATTTATAAATTTACAGTAGGCTTATAGATAGCCTTGAAGCGCACTCGTCTGTTAATGTAAACACCGCCTAACTTTAAATGCCTTTACGGTGAAGCTGTATACCTCTCTTTGTTCTGAAAATTTCGTGGCGTCAGCACAAACCTCCTGTAGCGCGTGTGTGCTACAGAAATAAAGCAAATCCCACTACCCACCAAAAACCTTCGCGTGCTCCTCTGCTAGCAGATGCGTGCGTTCCTTGCGTGTTCACCTCGGACGCCATAGCGTTTCTCACAATTATCTAGAGGGAAAACTGGCGCTGGTAGCTGTTGCACGCATGGGAATGCTGGGATATGTGAGCTATGGACTTGGCTCGAATTGGTATGGTTCATGAAGAGCCCGGACACCTCGAAGACGCGTCTGGCTTGAACGCGTTGCTTGCGTCAAAATGGTTGATTTCGTACTGAAGGAGCACGTAGTAAGCTATTTCTTTATCATTACACAGGAACAAGTTTTATTTAACTTTGGAAACTTATGCTTTGATGTAAAATTTTTCGAAGCATAAAAAGTAACGAACGGCCACTAAACTTGGAAGGCAGACGACAGGGCCAGCGTTCACTCTGCGACTGCTTGTCGCCTGTTTCTTTCTTGCGTCGCTTGTTTATGCCATAAAGGTGAGTGGACATTTATTTTAGAATATAGGCTAATACGCGTGATTGAGATGCACTTATAAAAGATTTGTTTCAGAGAAGCTTTATTTGCGCAGTTGTATCCGCTTTTTAGACGAAGCCTCGCTCAACACCAGCCAACACAAGCCTCGCAGACACACATACCGTCATTCCCATCGCGCCAACGGCGCCCCTTAAGAAATTTGCATAGACAGTGGCGCCAGATTTCCCTCTAGGTATTACTGTGAGAAACTCTATCTCGGACGCTCAGGAAGACCATTCGCAGGGGTGGACAGATGAGCCAACGAACGCAGCGCAGCAATAGAAAGAGCGAAACGAGCAAAAGCGTGTAACTCCGCTGGCGTTCGCTGTATACTCGTCCACAACTGCAACGCCACAACTAAATGTCGACCTCCGAGTGATTTAGGGGCCATTTAACAATTGAAGGCAAACGGCATATCTTTCTTTGTATTCAGGCATACACCTAGCATATAGCTCAGTATTCGTTTCAATGAAGAAAACCGCAAAACAAGCATCAAAACAATATGATGAGTAATAAGGCGCCTGTGAACAATCGGAACACCCTCCCACGCGTTCCCGGTAAGATGTTGCAGCTGCTTTGCACTTCACACGAGGGCTTGAAATAACGTCAAACGGCCCTTCCTTCTCCACGCGTGATTCCTGCTTTCATGTATAAAAGGGAGACCCGTCTAGCAACTCACTCCTGAGACTGCTATGGGTAGACCACGGAAATGAAAGGCACCAGATGAATAGCGTTATTACAATGCTCGACGAAAGGGGCAAATTCGTCTTGCTGAAAATGGTCGCGGAATCAATCATGGTCTACCACAGCGACCACAAAGCAATTATCACTACCATTACCCCCCCCCCCCCCCAATCAGCATGTGTGGTCTTCGATAGAGCTGCGCTGGACATTCACGTTGGCAGGGCGGGATGGCGGCCAATTTTTTAATTAGTGAATTCGAATTATCCGCTGGCACTCTGTCGTATGGGCCGAATCCGCACTAGCAATGCTGTGCGCGAGTCCGTAAAATGCACCTAATTGTGCAAAATCACAAGCGGCCGTGCACAAACATTTCAGCGGCACACATTCAGCAACACCGGCGACGAACAGTGGCGCCCCGCCGCGACCGGGTTCTTGCGGACGGCGTTGCTAGGCCTCTCCCAGGAGCCCGGCTACACGACGAACGACCGCTGGTGATCACCATATGCATGCTGCTGTGCAGTTTTCGTCGTTGCCATTGTACTCTCAAATAAAAAATAGGTGGCCGCTATCCGCGGTGTCTAGGCTACGGAGTGATGCACATCCAACGAACGAAACGGCTCGCATTCGCGGTTCGCTTTGCTCGCAGTGCATCGGCGGCCGCACCCCAATGGACCACAAACAATCCCCAGTACATCCACTGGATGATCATCGCCGGATGTTCGAGAGTCGGACATCCGTACACATCCCAGTGATGTACGGCGGACATCTGACGGACCATCCCGCACAAACAAAAAGGCGTTAAACTGGACGTCCTGGACACGTCTTTCACGGACATTGAGACGTCCGCCGGACTCAAAAATTTGGACATGAACGTCCAGGGGACATTTGTCAGATTTTAAATGCGGACATCCGCGATAATCCGGAATTCCTGAAGCCTTAATAAAAGACTTCCATGCATCATTCAGTTCCACATTAACAAGCCTAATATCTAAATTAACAGTTATGACTATTCACGTTAATATACAGTGCCTTTATCATGCATATCTCGGCTGATTTGGTGCATGTGGAAGTAGTTCTCATATATTTATGATGACTGCACACCAATGTAACTTACATTAAATAGGTTGAATGGGCTCTTGCTGAGGATGTTGTGTCTTGAGGTAATATGTTTACACCCACGCAATTTTTACCAGTAAGAAGGTCTTTTAGTTGCTTTGAGGGCACATATTAGTGAACGGAACAGCACAGTAAAGAAAGTGAAGCATGGTGCATATGTTGTTGGGAGTACAGCTTCTAAAGCATTGAAAATGGAGAAGTATGAGTTCGTTTTTGTTGGTGTGTCGCTTATCATACTTCAGCTTTTGCCATGCTTTAGAGGTTGTAATGTATTCAAGAATCAGAGCACCAATTATATGCGCCATTCTTCACTTGTTTTACTGTGCTGTTGTGTTCACTAATAAGTACACCAAGGCAAATATAGGACATTCTCACTGGTAACAGTTGCATGAGTGACAACATGTTAGTACAGGGCACAAGATCCGCAGCAGAAGCACATTCAACAACACCCATAGCATCCCCAGCAAGTTCAACATAGTTAATGTTAACTGCATTGGTACACAGTCATCACAAAATTATATAGCTTGCAAATGCATGAAATAAGCTGAAATATGCAATATAAAGGCACTGTGTATTAAGTCAAATGGTCATCACAGTTAACGTAGATATTAAGCTTATTAATGTGAAACCAAATAATGCATATAAGCCTTTCAATAAGAGTTGTGCAGCTTTTTGTGACGATCTGACTGAGGCATAGACTTGCACATAAAGCAGATCAACAGCATTTTTATTAAAAAGCGTACTGCAAACACATCTCTTGTGTGCATAAAAACACCTGGCACAGCAGACCCCGACATCTGAACACATTCGCTAAAGGCCGATAAGGACCCACAAGAATTGAAAATAACAAGAGAAAGTGTACATGTTAATTTCAGCATCAGTAGAGTAGCGAAGAAGAGAAATAATAAATGCACCTTGAAGTCACTTAACACAAGATAAAGTCTAGTGTTCCTTTACTAAGCAATCTGCCCTTAACTTGTTTTACTTGTCCACCTAAAGTAGTTATGTTAATATGTTTTTCTGAAGGAAAACAAAATTACTAGAATAAATTGACTACGCTTATACCTGAACTGCAATACCGCAACCTAAAGGAACAGAATAGAAGAGAGGAAATATCGGGCACAAGGAATACACACACATTTTGTACAGACATGAAATGGCATGTTTCCAACAATGAGCAGTAATCCACATGATGCAAAAACAGATGGGCTCTTTCAATGAATGTCATGAATATAGACTGATTGCAATGACACGTTATCTGTAGGCATATCCAGAGCAAGGACTCCACAGAAAAGTAAATCTGTATAAAGTAGAACTATGGCATGCATTATACAGCAATGTATACACAATGTCGAAAACTGATTGGGATACTTCGCTAAGGCACACCTTTCCTGTAGCAGGAACATGTTTTTGGTGCAGCACATCAGGGTGTCGCAACGAAATGTTTTTGTTCCGGTTTTAGTTTCGTTCCACCGCAAAAAGTTCCCTTCCGTTTCTCTTCCGGAATGAAAAAAAAAATGTTCCTTAACGGTTCGTACCGGTCTTTTGTGCATAAATTCGAAGTTGAGGTAATCATAAAAAAAAACATTGGATTTGCGATGTTGTTACTTGCTTTCTCTTAGGAAAGTGGGACAAGGGTAAAACACGTTCTTCAGAGGAGCGGAAGTAACTGTACCACGAATTCCTACCAACTTGCACAAAGCGGTATTAATTTCAAAGACATAGTATTTATTTTCTCAAAAGACAAATACGATTTCATTAGTGGGCTCAATGCTTTGTGTCAAGGGAGTGAGCACGATATCAGAAGCAGCACGTCATTGAGTGTACTCTCTGATGTCCGAGACCGCTGTTCTGATAAAAGGATCGCCAGGCCTGCGCGGAACACGCAGCACAGTCGTTGCGAAAGCTGGAAGAGCGGACTTTGTAGAGCCCGTTGTAGAGTCTCTTGGGGTAACTAATACAAGTACACATGCAAGATACCCACTACGCCATAAATCATCGTAATTTTTCTGAACTAGCGAAGTTCCCACTGTGCAATGCTTCGTCATTTTTCGGAGTATCGTGGTACCCGCCACACATCTGTAAGGCTTATGTGCACTTTGTGCTGTGACTAATGATTATGAAGAATTATGGCTGATCACTTTGCAGTGGGTGGGAAGCAGTGTTGCGAAATTGGAGCCTTCATTGCACTCCAATTCCATTCCAGGAAATTAGGACTTGCCGCAATTCCATTCCTTTCAATTCCTCCGCGAATGGCCGGGCAGTTTAATTCCGTTCCTGTAATTCCTCAATGTAGGAGAGGAATCTTGATAGCTTTATCGAGTTAAGAATGAACGCCCCATAAAGCTGATGCCATCAGATGCATTAAGAACTGCAAAAGTACGCAAAACACGTTACCAAGGTCGAGGGATAGTAGCTTGGTCACATACTCGTGCAGTACAACCACCCTACTAAATTCCCATAGGGGCAGTTCTTCCGCTATCTATAGTATTTGCATGGTCAGCATGTTTGAACGAATGGTGATGTTTGAATAATGTTTAGGCTTAAATGTGTTCATGCTAGAATGACGACATAGCCTATTTTTATGCTGAAAAAAGTAGTGTTCAAGAAGACTAAGCAGTTTTGCCACGCGTCTAAAGCGGTCGTGAATATGGAAAAAAATGTTTGGTTAATAGAAAACAGAACCCTCTAAATCTGCTGGTATTAGTTGGAACAGTGCACCTGTCGGGCACCTTGCGCCTTTGCATCGAATACGGAACACTGGGCCGCACTGCTCATCAGCACTGACGCTTGTCAAGCGCGCCTCGTAAGCATGGATGCGGGGATAACTTTCTGTGTTCGGTTGTGCGATGGTATGCAATGTCTTCCTTGTCGCAAATGTTATTTACGTGTGTCAGGTACTAAACTGCTCGTGAGATAAAGATCAGGCGGTGCATAGAGTATTCGCCACTTTTGTGTGGGGGTATCAATGGGAACCAACGCGCTGGGATAACTTGTTTCTCCATTGAGTATCTGCTGGGATAATGCATTTGTTTGTAGACTAACTTATGCCTCGGTTTGTAGTAGGCACGTTGCTTATAAATGTAATGTGCTTTTAATCAGCTAAGTCATGTTAAAAATACTGCTTTATTGTTAAATTTGAGGCTCTGGCTTACTAATGTTTGAAGTTTGAAAAACAGCACGTAGGACGAAAACGTGCTCTATTTTCGGAAAAAGACGTAATTCCATTTTCATTCTATTCTATTGCGTGCAGAAGGCGCTTAATTCCATTCCAATTCCATTCTTCCGAGCGTTGTCCCCATTCCATTCCGAGGTCGCGAAAATGTGGAATGATTTCGGAGTCATTTCAATTCTGGAGTGGCAATTCTGCAACACTTGTGGGAAGCATTAAACCACACACTTTGCGCTATTATCATTGTGTGATGACTGGTTGTTCTTTTACTCTTCTGCCACGCTATATTACACATGTTAACACGATTCCTTGCCCGATATGACGCCTGTATAGAGTATTTTTGCGAAGGAGTTACAAGCACCAGCGTGGAACTCTGGTGGAAGACCCGACTTCCACGCAGAGGGCGCTGGTTATAATCCCATCCGATCCTAGAAATTTGTCTCTTTTTTTTTAATTTCGCGCGATAGCGGTCACGGGACACCGGCGGCGGCGGACAACTATGGCGCCAAAATCAGCTGTGATCTCATAACAGCTTTCGCTGTAACAAACTTCAGCGCCGACAATGCCCTCTCAACTTTGGGCTACGTGACAGGCGCGCAAAAGTCCATTTGCTTTAATATAACCATCTCTGGTTGCCACTGATTTCGTTTTTCGCACAATTTCAACATGTCTTTGCTTTGGAATTCCTGCCTGAGGTACGCGCTAACACTGTACCGTGAGATATGCTCACATTGCACGAGCTCAGTTGTTCCGGATTGCAAAGTTTTCTCGTGAACCGAAAAACGATTGAAAAAATTTCGGTTTCACTCCGGAACGAAATAATATATAAAGTTTCGGTTACGTTTTCGTTCCGATCAACAATATCGTTTTTTTTTTTTCGCTTTTCGTTTTCGGTTTTTGTTCCGTTCCGGCACACTGCAGCACATATACCGGGTGTCCCAGCTATCTTTAAGGCCCGAACACACGTTCGCGTTGCAGCGCGTCAACGCGTGCCTTTTTGACACGGCGCCGCGCCCTCTCCGAGGGCGCGCAGCTTCGCGTAGCCGTGCGCCTTCTTTCCCCATAGGGTGAGGGCGCGGCGCCGCGTCAAAAAGTCACGCGTTGACGCGCTGCAACGCATACGTGTGTTCAGGCCTTTAGCCGAGGGTTGAAAAATACAATATTAGAGGCAGGCGAGTGAAATCAGTTGCGAATTCCTGACAGCCGCCTTGCGCACCACAGATGATTTTGTGTTTCGGAATTGATTAATTTGTTATTTAGGATTAATGAATTAAATAGTTAAAATTGACTTTTGGGCAAGAAAGGCGAGTTGAAAAGTTCGAGAGCGTCTTCAGAAACCCCCATTGCATTATTTGCGATGAAGAAAGTCTCACGCATACCATTTTTTCCAAGCTGCAAAAAGAACCACGTGATTAGCGCATTCGCGCGCAGCAAACATGCTACTCTCAGCTGTGGTTTGAGTGAACGAAATCAGCTGCGGCAGCGACTCGCCGGCTCCACTGCAGCGGTAGGCCGATAAGTTGGCGGTGGTTTCTTGGCCCGCGTCATCCAGTTGGCGCGCGTGACGGTGCAAGTTGTAGCGATCGCGGTTGATATCCCGGTTGTCCGCCAGTGTAGGTGCAGTCGCGACACTTCAACACTCATGTAGATTGTCATCCCAATAAGTTTCAGTACCTCTAGTGGGAGTTACTTCCTCGCAGGAGCTGTCACGCTAAGAGTAGGTATCTGAGGCTGAGAGGATTTCTATCCAAAATATTCATCAAGGAGTATATGTCAGTGTTATCAAACACAGTCTTGGCAATTTCTGCAATAAAATAAACGTAACAAATCTAGCGCTCATCAGCTCCGAGGCATGTCAATCCATGGGCACCAGGTTGTCTCGTGCGAGAAAACATCACACGACGCGGTGCATTAGGCGAAATATATTGGGCGTACTTTGTCGAGGCTCTAAACACAAAAATAAAGCGACAGTCCTCAAATACAGAGCACGTTTTATATATCGAGCGCAAAGTCGAAAACGAAAGTGACATGGGAGCGCTTCTTGAAGCTGAGACATCAGAGCTGGCGCGTCTTTTCCGGAACTCAAAATAGATGATCCCCCGTCCTTACTCGAGTCATCACCACTGCCGGGATTGAAAAAGTCCGCAGCAGAAGCGGCCCAAGTCCTCACAGCAGCATTCAGCACATAAGGGGCGCGCCGCCCGCGACGCCAGTCTCTCGCGCAACTCTAAACAACCTTCGGTTCAATTTTCGCCTGCAGCACGGTTGGAGAACGCAAAATGCATACAAACTAATTGAAACTGAAAGAGCCAGTTAATGAGTAGGCCAGATGGCGTTTGTGGTTTGTAAGGCGCTGATTTTACATTTAGAGGGAGATTTGAAGTCATCGGAACTCGGTGTCCGATGACCTATGGCACCGTACTGAAACACTTAAAGGACTCGTCTTCATTGCACCTATTTTTTGTTCATTATCAGTCATGCAATCGCCAGTACAATTTTTGAAAGAGCACATGCCTTTACGAGACGTACATTTAACGACCTAAGATAATTTGAAAACGTTGAGTCTCTGCACATAATTACAGGACATTTACGCTTTATTGTGGTACCTCTGTGCCTCTGTCTGATTGACGCGAAAAGATATTTACCTTAAAGAACTTGCCTATCCTTATAGTATGAGGCTGTGCACATAGACGAAATTTCTGTATTTATTCTTTGCGGCTTGCTTTAAACTGTCAGCTGTTAGTTCTGAGCTTGGAAAGTATTGCTGCTGTTAAACTTGGCCACAATTCTCTATCGCTGCCATGATAACTGTTTACATCTTCAATTATGAGTATTTGTTGCCCTCCTTGTCAATGCTTCCTTCACGAATAATTTGCGCGCTGAATGTCAACTTTCTTGCCGAATTCCGAACATGAATAAAGCATCTGCACACGTTTGTGCCTGCGCGCCCAACATAGCGAAGCCAGAGATATTTGTCGGGGGAGGGGGGATTCAACCATTCTTTATGTATGTTCGTGTGTGTTTGTATGTGTGCGCGTATACATACACATGCAAAATTGAAATATTTGGGGGATGGTGCTTGAACCCCCAGCACCCCCCCTGGCTACGCCACTGGTGCCCACCATCCATTCTGTGTGTCTCAAATTTGACGATGCGGTATGAACGCACTCAGGCACAAGAGTGTGCCATGCTCAAGAACTGTAGAACAATACGAAAGTAGAGTAGGTGCCTTTAGACACGTGAATGACCGAGACTTTTCCTGTTGCAGGGGAGCCGCGTTCCCGTTACCCTCGCCTGGCCTCATATGTTGCAGTCCTTGTGCCCAAGCATTTGGTCCTGGGGGTCGGATCCCAGGAGCTTTCTGAGGAGCGCTATACTCGTCGGCGAGTCGGCTCCAAGCAAGAATCAGTCGAGGTTCCTGATAGGCCAGTCGGATCAGAGCCGAACGAGTCGTCGGGGGAGTCCACCGAAGAAGGCCTTGGTGGTGGAGTGACTCGGGGTCAGCAGGGCCTTGTACACGCCCACAGACTTCGGCGACCAGCTATCGCTCTATCGCAGGGAAATACGGAAGCAGGGACTCTCTGGATACCACGCGCCTCGAGAGGGGTAGAGCCACCGCTGACGACCACGCACTGGCGCGGTATGGATGGTTATCCACAAACTAAAAAGGACGGCACAGCCTGGAAAATTGGCAACCATGATAGGCCCGCCAACTTTGTTGCCCGTGCACGTATACGCCGGGCCGTTACCAAAACACTAGCGCCGTCGAGCACGACAGCCGCCGCCACGGGCTTCATCCCCATAGCGGGCCCATTCGGCGGCGGTCAGGAACTCGCCTACTCGGCCTTCTTAGATGGCGGCTCTTCCACGCCTTTTCCAGCAGGCTTCTCGAGCTACGCCAGCCCCAGCCGGCAACAAAACTCCAAGCAGGCCTACGGCGGCGGCTTCGACTACGGACGCTCGACCACGAGCGCATTTTCCGCCGGCTACGAGTCTCTGGGTAGCGGAAACTTCCAGCTAATCCGCGGCGGAGTCTACGCTGATAACCAGGCCAGCTCTAGCCATGTCCCCTACTATGTGCAGGGACCCAGTAGTGGTTACCAAGCCTATTCATACGATGAAGACACTGGTGGGCCTGTTCTGGGCTTCCAGGGTTTCGAACATTTCGGTAGCCCACTGCACAACGCCCTCAGCAAGAACACTCACGTAGTGGGTGCCTCGACAGAGCACAGGACACGCACATCAACACCCAAGCCACTAGCTACAGGCGAAGACCACTTAAGGGCCATGGAATAGCTCAGAGTATAGGCGATAATTCTGCGGCCAGAGACATGTGATCGAGGCACCTCAGACGACTTCTTAGAGGTCCGCGGTAGCTGCTGTGATCACACTGTCCTGCGTAAGCGTCGTAAGCACCATTTTAGGCCCATTCCTGCAGACCTTTTAACCAAACCAGGCTTAGTTAATTCATTTGGGGGCTTCAAACATTCGGGACAGCAAGAGAATTGTTCTTACTCATACCAGGAAGTGTCTCGTGCTGCGCGTCCTCGAGGTCTGCCAAGCTTGTCAGCCTTTTTTGTAGACTGGCTATAGTGGCTGAAGCTTCTTATGTTTCCAGACAGCATGGCTTGAGTAGCATTTAGAGAAGAGTATCGACTTCCTGCTCGTGCATTTTTCTTTGGAGTTGAACTTAACGAGACGCCTATATGGAACTCTGCTACGTGACAGTGTACGGTTGTGCTATATTACGGAGACATGTGATGGCTGCGGCGGACGCTGACCTTATTTTGTTTTGTGTCATAACATATTTTGTGCTGTTTACTAAAGAAAACAGCCCGGACTATGCGAGCCATCTGTCGTGAATTGATATGAGACATGAAACTACAACGTCATATGCGTTCCAAACAAGGCAACAAATTCTTATTGGTAACAGCTCACGGGTGGCTCATTGATGCCATAGAAAATGTACGAATCTATTGAAGCTGCTTTTAGGTAACAACTTTTTGGTGTCAGCAGTGTATGAAGTTCACACAATCACATTAGATGTCGGGCGTTCTGTATGGCATCGGCACCGCGTTTACTTTACGTTGGATACTGAAATGCGCAAAAAACGGATTTTAAGCGGCAGTCACAATTACAACCCCGTTGTTAATTTAGTTATATCTTGTTTTCTTTGGAATAAAATTTCGGAGTTCATTTTTTTGTCTCCATTGTTTGGCAAGTGCTTGTGCGACTATTGATCACTCTACAAACCTAAATATGCCGCAACATGGCCGTCCTCACTTTTGTTTATCATTGTAAGTGAGAGTGGGGGGAACACAAACAGATTTGGGCAGATTTGAAAAGGAGCCACAGCTCAAACTAAAGGTAGCCAGAAATAGACATTATTTTATCGCGAATTTGTAGCGAAATATAGCAGACACGCCATTATGAATAGAGTTTTTATTATCGAACAAGAGATATCATTTTGAATAAGCAAATACAAAAAAAATAATAGCCCAATATTTCCCCTCTCGCTGGGTCTTAGAGCTACTAGTTGTAAATGAATGACTTATAATCAGTTTAGTGCGTCTGTATTTAGTTTATGCAGAGTATATAATCTTCTTGCCAGAGACAGAGCAATTTAGAAACAATTCAGCCAACAAGTCAGTAAGAAAGTGAAGCGTGGAAGCAGTTTGTTTTTAGAAGCCGCAGAGCGAAACAGTTACCGTAACACAAGTCCTACTTGAAGTAGTGAAATCTGGTTGAGGATGAACAGACCAACTTCACTTTGTTGCAGATATCTGTCCTTGCCACGGTCACAGGAAAACGCGCTGCGCATCTGCATTAGAAACTGGCGCGCAGCGTCAGACGGGAGCCAGCGTCAGTAGCGTGCTAGCCTTGACGCGTTTGCCGACAGGCACGCAACTTCGTCACTCTGTCTTTGCAGGCGCACAGGGCCCGTATTCTCAAACGATCGCAAAAGGCGATAGTATCGCGTTTGGTGACGTAGAATTTGATGCGTTCGATAAGTAAAAAAAAGACTTGCCTGTGACGTCATTGTTGCAACTGGCGGTTGGTACTACGAATGTCTCACAACACGGGAGTGAGCGCACTGTACGAGCGCAGAGCAACCCGAGTACGGCGTTTTCGAGCGTGTGCTGCTGCTTCTACGCAGTGGCCAGGCTTGGCCGGCTTGGCTATGGCTACTTGAAGTGTAAGACGTGTTGAAAGTGCTTTCAACGTTTTTTTTTGTTTGATTATTTAATGCACAGTATAATATTTAAAGAATGCAACTTTGCGTGAAACGTATTTTCGTTGAGAGTTTAACACGGCATGCTCGGAGAGTTCAGCTGTAGCGTGCAGCCGCAGCGACATCGTCTCAAGATCTCAACATGTTGCCGGCTCGCGATAAGCCACGCGAGCAACGCACGGCTCATGCTCCTGGGACGTTCAAACCACGAAAAACACGCGCTGGCAAAGAACGAGTGCTGATAACACCCCAAGGTAATGCTCGATGAAAGCTTCAGCGTAAAAAATGCTGCGTATACACCTTTTCAAATTCTCACGCCAGGGAGGCGCCATATTGAAATGCGCGCCGTCTAACGTGCAAGATTGGCGAAATCGCCATCTTGGGCTGCGCGTACTCGAACCGGCGCTAGCCGGCGTGCTATCCGTTGGTGTGAGGTCCCTGCTAAAGCCTGTGTTTGCTGATTTTTCGTTTCTTTAAGCTGTTTTGTTTGGTATCGTCGCTGCCATTGACTTATTCGTCGCTGTCTGAACCGTTCAGCGGCGCGCATTCGCCCGTGCGACGCAAGAATTAGCTCCGCGTCTGCGAACGGCAGTGCTTCGTCGTCGGTACCAGTAGCAGCCAGCGTAGTACCAGGTCGATCACGGCGTGAAGTGTTAATAATCGGTAACTAGAGCGTTCTTGCAGCTGTCTACCGCTTTCCTTTAGTGGCGTACTAAATGTCTACGGATTATTCATCAGTTTCAAACCTCCGCGCATACTCGTTCGCGGCGCGTAAGTTTGTCAGCTATAAACTGTAAGCACCGCACACTCCTTCTTCACAGATACAGTTGACCTACATTCACCCCGACGACGTCGAAGACTAGGTCGAGGAGACCTGTGAGTGGCCAGAAATACCGCGAGCGAACATTGTTTATATCTCGTTGAGGCGAATGCGTGGGGTCTTCGCCAGGTGTGCAACTACGAGGCACTGGAGTCGCGCAGCTACGTGCAGTTTGACTGTGTGGGTCAGTTGCTGGCGCACAATGTGAAGGAAACAGTCGTGCTGGTGAAGGGGAATGTGACACCGTCGCAAGCCGTGAACAGCAGGCCCCATCGCGCGTGGGTTTCCGCGAGGCCGTCCGCTGAACTACGGCGCGCGCAGGCTGCACATGCGTAACCGGGCAAGGCGGAGTTTGCAGCCGTGTCGGCCGCTGTGTTATGGACGATATGAAGTGTGAATCCGCAACATTCTCACGAGTTAGTAGGTGAGTCATCAGTGGCTTGCGTACCGTTCTTTCCTATCTAGGATGCTGCTTGGGAACGTTGTTCTCGTCGTTTTTCTCGCTGCCAACGAAATGCCGGGAACAGAGGCGTGACCAGGGCGACACGCGCAAGTTCTTACTATTTAGTGAAGCCACCCACTGCTGCCGCAATTCAGGCGACGAAGGAAAACGATGCTTTGGGACGTTAAACCCCAGATATTATTATGAAGGAAAACGATGCAACGCGAACATGCCACGCTTGCACTCATCGCGTGGCGTACATGCGCTGCAGACACACGATTGCACCTTAAATATTTCTCTTCCGCTGCTTGTTCGTTCACCCATACACGACACAGTGATGACCAGATGACTTGCTATGCGAATGCAGTAAATTTTCTGCCATGGTAGCCACTTCGTATCGGACACAGGCGCATAACACAGTCACACAAACGCGTACCGAAGCAACACACACACAGCACTGGCGCAGCCCAAAGCACGGAAGTTTTTCCGATTTACCGACGCCACCCATTTCTTCTGCAATTCCGGCGACGACGGAAAGTGATACAGCGAGAACATGTCACACTTGCAATCCTCGCGCGGCGTGCTGGGCTGCGGGCACACAATCACGCCTAAAATGTTCCTTTTCCGCTGATTGTTCGTGCACCCGTGCACGACACAGTGATGGCCAGACGATCGGTTCTTTGAATACGCACCATTTCCGGCCATGACAATCGCTTTTTATCGCAAAGAAGGGCCTAATTCACACACGACATCCAAGCGTACCAAGCGTACAGATACAACATGCGCAGCCCAAAGCGCGATGGCAACACTGAAAACATACCCTCGACCCCTGCAGCGCACTGGTGCGAGCATGGGTGCGAGAGTGCTCCTGTGAAAAGGTGTATATCCACCGAGGATTGAATACTAGAAGCTACCGCCTACGTCACTGAAATGCTAGACTTCACCACGAACCGACGGTTAACGGTGCCTTCGCTTATTGCAAATATGTCGAGAGCACCGTCGAGCACCATGACGCAAAATTGACGTCGGCGGAATTACCAGATGGCGCCCTAACTTTTCCGGTTTGCTCAATAGCCAATCAGCGCGCACCAAAGGCGATACTTTTGCGATTGTCGCCTTTTGGGAATACGGGCCCAGCACGTTGCATTGGGAACTTGCGGCATAGACAATCCTACTTTCGCAAATAGCGGACGCTTCCCTAGGCTAGAGTGTACTAGAACAGGGCAGTGCTCGGAACGAGCTTCCAAAAGTGAAGCCCAAACAGGGTCTATCCGCTTGCAGCGCTGCGATCGGTAGTCTGCAATGCGTCGTCGTTTGTAGGGACCCTGAAACGTTTTTTTTTTTTTTTTTTTGAAGTTTTGTCAGCGTTTAGGCAATAGCATCCCCAAATCATTCGCACCAGAAATTAAGGGACGCACCGTGTACCAAGGCCGCTACAGAATATATATCTATACCCTCCTCCTCACCACTGCCTTGCACCCTCAACTCACAGACACGCTGGCATCGCCGGCGATCGCAGCGCTCTCATGAGCTCACTCGACGGTTTCAGCCACGGCCGGTCTGGAGGAACGCGCTCGCTCCTTCCTTTACGGCCTGCGCACGGGGGGCTGTTTCTACATATGGCCGCAACGTCGTGGGGGCGCTACGAGCCAACCCGCTCTCGGCCGTTGCGGAGGCTGGCGCGCGCAGGGAGTGCTTGGCTTCATACGTACTGTGGCACTTTCTGAAGTTACTCTATATGGCATGCATGGTACCAATGCAATAGAAATATGGTAGCAAGTATATATGACAGTGACTCTGGTAAATTCCGCTTTTCAGAAGGGGTGGCGCAGGCCATTCATACGCCCGCTTCTGTTGCTCGGCAGAGCATCGACGCGGTTATAACAAAGCCTTATTTTCGTTTTCTGTAATTTCGAGAATAAATAAGAGGACGAATATTGCATTTGGTGCGCATGGACGATCGTGCGTCGCGCCAGAAAACTCGGCCGTATGATCCGTCACCTACCGGCGTAAGAAATGACGCAAAACTTATTCTTAGGGACAAAGGGTTTAGGAAACCTTTATTTCAAATGCACATACCGGTCATCGCTGTACGTGAAAATCACAAAATTGCACATTTTTTGTTGAAGGCATCATAATTCGTGCTTTAGTATTGAAATAAATATTTCAAAAAGATGAAAGTCACTGCATAATGGCTACGACCACTGTTTTCCGCAAGTAGCTTTGAGTCGCAATCACAGTAGCAGGAATAATAATAATAATAATAATAATAATAATAATAATAATAATAATAATAATAATAATAATAATAATAATAACACACATTGTTCAAAACAGAAATAAACACACAAGGTAAGAATAACATGAAATAGCACGCACTCATATAGCCTCAGACAAGCACTAAAGTACACAAAAACAGAATAAAAGCACAAGTCACACCACACTACGCTGAGTCCCTGCACACATACAGAATCCCAAGCCCACACGAGTCCACGTGCAGTCTTCAGTGCGCATGTGAAGACATGAGAAAAATATTCAGATGAAATAATGCACGCCGGAGACGAAGAGGAAACAAAAAACTGTCAGAGAATCCTTTCAATGGGAAACAGAATGCCCTCCTTGGTACTGCAATATATTGCGCATGAAGAATTGAAAAAAAAAAAGCACTGCTGGTAAAACACTGTAGTGACGATCCCATATTTTACCGCCATGTCATACTTCTAGTCGCACCGATCATGCTTACCATGTCAACCATAGTTACCTCAGTGGCTCGACATAAGGATGAGATTACCCGTCTCATTGTAGAAACTGAGCTCAAGGACGCACTCGGTGATATCTGCATCAGCATGCATGGTCATCCCAAAACCACGATATGGTTATGAAGGACGCTGTAGTGGAGCTCTCGGAAATTTCGACCACCTGGGGTTCTCTAACGTGCACCTAAATCTAAGAACACGGGCCTCAAGCATTTTCGCCTCCACCGTATATAAGGTGGTTGGGTCTTAAAAAGAGATTGTTGCGGCTAGTAGCGCTGCGTGTGCGTCTTGTTTTGCCGAGCGCCGAGAAAGCCACACTGTCCCCACACACACCTGTACTTCCTTCACCGCTACCCACAACCGGAAGAAGCAATTAGAACAAGAAATTGGCTGGGCACAGCTAGTTTACAATACGAAGCGCATGCGGCGCAACGCGCTTTGGGGGGTTGGCTCGCGACGCCCTCATGCGAAGCGCGCCGTCGTGACTGTATAGAAAAAGTTCCATTGTACTCCCGGCGGCTGCTCAGGCCGTAAGGAAGGGAGCGAGCGGCGCGCCTCCAGACCGGCCGTGTTTCAGCTTCGCCCAGTCGGCTAGAGTGGCCTAGAATAGAGGGAGTCCAAAGCGCCGGCTCCCGCGTGGGCCTTTGCGGTGAACTCCCGCGCCGCGCCGCTGCTGCGCCGGACCCGTTAGAGTCACTGTATATGCTACCTTTAGGTAGCAGAGTTGCGCATAGGTCCGGCTAGCAACCACAGCTATGCGGTGAAGTCGCACTTCGTTTTTGTAGGCGACATGCCTACCGTGACGCCGATTAACCTGTCTGGCGTGTCGAAGACCGGCAATAAACATTGGCTGTCGATAGCGAGTGTTAATTCAGTTCGCTGCAGCGGCGGCGTCGAGAAATAAAAAAATTGGCCCAAGCGGCAGCTTCTCCGCAATGCATGGTTGCTAGCGGCGTTGGAAGACAGATGCGCAACTCTGCTACCTAAAGGTAGCATATACAGTAACTCTAGGACCCGTGGGCTTTCCGCGCTCGGGAAGCGCGCGGAAAGCGAGGGGCGTCTGCTGCGCGCTGTAGTTTTTTGCGCCGAGTTTCCACACAGGGCATTTGAAGTCTACTTAGCTTTTATAATGCCGTGCGGAATGGAGCTTATCCATCTTCAAACGTTGTGTTAGTGCTGGGACAACAACAGAATGCAAAAAATCATGTGTCAAGCGGTATCAGCCTCGCCTAGTTCCGGTCACAGAGTTCGCGAGAACGTTGGTGCGTGCGTAAAAACGCGCAAAACGGACACGCACAAGCAAAGAACAAAAAAAAAACTTCTTCGCACGAGTAATCGGGCAATAGAATCACGCACGCAAGAATTAAGAGTAACAAAAAAAGTAAATTGCACGCGCAGTCAGCTGAAATACCCGCAGTGACCGCTTCACACTACGAGCTTTCCACTCATGGTTCCTAGTGGTTTGCTAGCCATATGCACACCGCTTTATTCGACAATTCATAAGCCTCTACTAGCACTTTATTATGGACAGAGCACACCGGGAAGACGCAAGGGAAAAAAAAAGAGACGGCCATACGACCGCAATGCTATTGGCGCAATGCTGTTGGCTTTTGCTTCTGAGGTAGCGTACAACAAGGCTCACCGTGCGCAAACATTTGAAAGAAAAGCAATGCCAGGTAAACTAACCTTATTCCACAAGTTTTCGCATGAAAGGCGTAATATGGAAAATGCTTTACAAATATCCAGATATCATGAAATAAATTTAAAAATACCCCCATTCCGGCTGTATAAGGGAAATAGATGCCTGAACGAAAATACGATAAGAAATTGACAAATAGAAGTGTCACATCTCAATCACTTCACAAAATTGTTCAAATATATATATATATATATATATATATATATATATATATATATATATTATATATATATATATATAATATATATATATATATATATATATATATATATATATATAGATCATCATCATCATCATCAGCCTGTCTACGCCCACTGCAAGGCAAAGGCCTCTCCCATGTTCCGCCAATCAACCCGGTCCTGTGCTTTCTGCTGCCACGGTATACCTACAAACTTCTTAATCTCATCTACCCACCTAATTCTCTGTCTCCCCCTCACGCGTTTGGCATCTCTTGGATTCCAATCAGTTACCCTTAATGACCACCGGTTATCCTGCCGACGTCCTACGTCGGCTTCCCAACAATATACCATATTCATACTAACAATCAGGTGATAGAGAAATGCGCGGAATACAACCAACCCTATACATGGCCTTCAGAGATTACGAGAAGGCATTCGATTCGCTGAATACATCAGCAGTCATGCAGGCACTGCGGAATCAGGGCATCGACGAAGCCTATTCAAACATAATAGGAGAAATCTACAGCGGATGCACAGCCACTATAGTCCTCCATAAAGAAAGCGACAAATCCAAATAAAGAAGGGCGTACGGCAGGGAGACACGATCTCTCCAATGCTATTCAACGCGTGTTTACAGGAGGTTTTCAGGGCCCTAGATTGGGAAGAATTAGGAATAAGAGTTAATGGGCAGTATCTCAGTAACGTGCCATTCGCTGATGACATTGCATTGATGAGTAACGCGGGAGACGAGTTACAGCTCATGATTACTGAACTGGATACGGAAAGTAGAAGAGTAGGTCTGAAAATTAATATGCATACAACTAAAGTAATGTGGAACAATCTTGGCAGAGAACAGCGCTTTGCGATAGGGGGCGATACACTGGAAGTTGTAAAGGAGTACGTCTACTTTAGACAGGTAGTAACCGCGGAGCCTAACCATGAGAGTGAAATAACTAGAAGAATAAGGATGGGATGGGGCTCATTCGGCAAGCATTATCAAATCATGAATGGTAGTCTACCACTATCCCTCAAGAGGAAGGTATATAACATCTGCATCTTGCCGGTACTTACCTACAGAGCAAAAACCTGGAGACTTACAAAGAGGGTTCAACTATATATATATATATATATATATATATATATATATATATATATATATATATATATATATATATATATATATATATATATATATATATATATATATATACATATATATATATATATATATATGTAAAGAACAAGGAGAGAGTACGACGCACGTTGGTTTTTGCGGTATGTTTGCTGACGTTTCGGCTGGTGGACCAGCCTTTGTCAAAGTATATATATATATATATATATATATATATATATATATATATATATATATATATATATATATATATATATATATATATCGCTGAACGTCGTATGAAACGTTCGCGCGAGATGCGTGCATTGCTGCAAGCCATCACCATACGAAATGAATACAGTTTCAAACAACTCATTCTCAACTTCTGATATGTTCATGGTTCACCCGGTTGAGAGACTTTACAAAAAGATTGGACGAGTAGTTACATAAAATACATTTGTTTCCGTGGCAATTCAGTGCGCGTCAACAGGGCACCCGACCGCAATTTCCCGCTTTTTCCTGATGCCATACATCAATATAATGTCCACCATAATTTCGTGCTGAAGCTCCGGAGTACTTAAACAGCGTGTCTGGTCATCTCTTTAATAAATATAAAGAGATTACCAGACGGGTAAAGCAAGCCTCTTTTGTCCCGCCAACGCGTGTAATCAGCTGCTCTGAGCTGAGTCACGTTTGTTTTCGGGCGATTGCTCGTAACATGAAGTGAGGCATACACGATGTTGCACTGTTATCGTTTTATTTAATTTGGTTTGTCTTATTTTTTTAGGCTAAAGCCTTAGATGCCTCATCAAACACGAAAATTGACCGTCGGCGTCCCGCGTCGCCAACACGAGTGATGCACAAAATCATCACGCCATGACGTCACCATTACGTCACAGGTCGACAGAACTAGTGACGTAATTGAACGTGACGTCATATGATGACACCATCACATCCATCACGTCATATGATGATATCCGATCACGAAGGCAATGTAAAAGCAGGTGAGGGGCAGAAAGCTTGCAATGCCTTCGACCTTGTGGGCAGTCCGAAACCACGTTATGTGCAGAAAACTTTCGGAGAGGCGCGAGGAAGGATCAATGCATCGATTGACCGAAAACATGGCTTTTGTTTTCGAGTCGCCTCAGGCGAATGCATAAGGGACCGTGTTTTAAATGCGAAGCATTTCTTAGCGAACCTTTGGCACTTTGAGCGTTTCTATCTATCTATCTATCTATCTATCTATCTATCTATCTATCTATCTATCTAGCCGCCTACGTCTGGGTGTTCTGATGACCGCCCCCTTAGCTTGGTGTACACCAAAATTGGCATGGGAGGGTAAGAGGATTTGATGAATATGACTGTCGTGTCATGACATGAATAACATAAAAATCATGTCGCGTGCGTCGTCAAACCCTTTCCACCGGACACGTGTGGCACCTACCCGTTTACCACGGGCCGCGGTGTACGGGTATGCGCCACAGGTGATTGACAGTTTATATCTACCCAGGAACGGCGAGAACAGACATTGATAACTTAAATGCGAGAGCGTTAAGAAAAACCGACGTCGGCAGCGTTGAGCCGACAAATGGAAATAATAAAAATTAGAATCCCAGCAGGAGTCGAACCCAAGCATTCTGCGTGGCAATCAGGTATTCTACCACAGAGCCACGCCAGGTCTATAAACTGGATAGGAAAAACAGTCTATGCAGGCGTATTGTCCGTGCAACGTCAATTGTGGTTGTGGTGCTGGCTATCTATTTTTGCAAGAAAGCAATAAACACTACATGATTCTCCTACGATGTGTACTCCTACGATACAGGCGTCATATCAGATTAACGTCGGTGGTTCCAGCGTTGGCTCCGCTTTTATAGCAGTGTAATAAACATTGCATTTGCATTCCTATGATTTAGAAGCTATATTGAAGCATTGCTCGACCCCGGAGGAATACATTAACGAAAGTTACGTATGATATTCCCATCATCGCACCGTAAAGTGCACTTAGTCCGCAAGAACAGCGCAGTGTCCTCTTCATTTCTTACGAGGCTGGGCGTCATCCTCATGCTAACCGAGGATGACGCCATATCGATTGATAGCTGCTTTGTAGACTAGGCTACGTAGGTCACATACACCCAGGTAGTCTACGAATACGACAAGCGCCATCCACTGATGTTGGCCTACGTAGCACTATCCAGGCCTGCCAGCCTCGACGGCTTGTATGGACAGACAGTTTGTCGACGAAATGACCGAGGCATTCACATTTTGCAACAGCTGTACTATACCTCATACTTCACTACACATGGACTCCTCGTCACCGCTATCACGACCGGATCCGATAACAAGTCATGACCAGCTGCGGGTGCTCACTGATCACGGTGATGTTGACCTTGTTCAAGAACTGTCAAGAACCTCTTCCACACATGACCAGGGGTTCGTGAAACGTGCGTGCGTTCTCCATCATAAGGGACAAGTATAAGCACTGCATATCAGCTTACCGCTTCTGGTGTTGGTACTACCCACGTTGCCGTGGCAGCGTTACCCAACTGTAAACGACTTTCTTTATTGTGAGGTATGAAAAAAAAAACCTCGGGCCGCACCATAATAATATAGCAGGCCTGTAAACAACTAGTTATATAACACATATGCGGATCTTCAACATATATGTGTGCGTATCACATTATACAAATCATTAGCGTCGTTTTGTAACGTTTCGCTCAGTGAAAAAAGTTACGCCACAATCACCTTCCCGCCGAATGCTTCGCATAACATTGACTCCCACGGTACGTGGGATCTGCCCAATTTTTTTTTCATGTAATTTTTTGACATACATTTTACCTATGTGGTGAGTTCTTCAAAATGTACGGGTAAGTCTTACACGTTGACATTGATATTCAGAATTATTTCTGGCTAAAGAAAACGGGTTTGCGCACCACACACCATATTAATATTGTTTTTCGTTACGCAAATGGCAAGCATGTCAAGTTAGTGATGCCATGACCTATCGGTCGTGTTAGGCATACGTCCATTCGTGCCCCTCCGTGCCAATTTTCGTGTATACCAAGTGAACGAGACGCGAGTAATTTTTTACTTTTCGTACCGCGGCCACGCCGACTGACACATTCGGCTTCGCATGAAATGGCTTGAAACAGCAGAGCACGGGAGGCAGCCTTGTAAAACAAATCGAATGCACGAAAAAAGATAGGATATGAAGTGTGCAAACGCGTTAGCATGAGCTAGTTACTAGGTGCACATCTGCTACGTTCTCCTGGTTATCTCCAGTTTATTCTCTCCTGCAGCAAGTTTACGTTCGTCATTCCACACGAAAGTAAGTTAAGCGCCTTCTCTCACGATGAAGTGCGCGCAGTATGCGTTCCTCAAAGAGCCGCGGAAGTGTGGGCCAACGTGGTGACAAACCAGCTGAAAGGATATACACAAAATTCCCGTTTCACAGCACACATATGCACAAACGCGTTCTCTGTGTGATGAGTCGCTGCAGTATTATGTTGCAGTGACGCAGTATTAAATATTACCCAAATTTCCGCAATTTTAGCTAACAGCGGCCATAATATCAGGCGCGTAGCAGACGCTCGCCGCAGAGAAAGCGCACGATGGATGGATGGATGGATAAGGCTGTACCCGTTAGATCGGGCGGTGGCTCACGCCACCTAGCCGTAATACAGTTAAATACTAGCACTTGACTGTAGCCACCAATCAGATAACCTCCTCCTGGTTATTTATACCCGCTTAAAGTCTATTTTACCTTTACTGTCCCTAAACCCCAATGCTTTGAACAACTCTGCGCCCTTTTCTTCAACTGTAGGGTGAAGCCCTTTAGAGACCAGTATTAAGTGTTCAGCCGTTTCCTCCTCCTCTCCACACGCACTACATAACGTGTCTTCCTTCGTATTTGGCTCGGTACGTCTTGGTCCGCAGTACTCCCGTCCTGGCCTCAAATAGCAGAGAACTACCCCGGGAATTATCGTAGATCTCTTCCTTCGCAATTTCCTGCTTGAAAGTTAGGTAGGTCTCCAGTGCTGATTTCATACTCATCCCTAATTTCCACATGTCCCTCTCAGTTTCTTTCACCTTTTTCTTAACCGATAGTTCCCTTTGGTTCGGTCTCCTGTCGTTTTCTAAGTATTTACTTGTCAATTTGCTGGTCCACTTCCTCCATTTTGGATCGACATTCCTCATGTACAAGTAGGTGAAAACATTCCTAGCCCAACGCTCCTCCCCCATTTCTCTCAATCGCTCCTCAAATTTTAACTTGCTGCTAGCCTCCCTGCCTCAAATGTTGTCCATCCCATGTCACCTGGTACCCCCTGATTTGGTGTATTCCCGTGTGCTCCCAAAGCCAGCCTACCTATGCCACGTTGCTTAACTTCTAATCTTGCTTAAATATCTGATGTCATACACAAGACCGCATTGCCGAACGTCAGACCAGGAACCATGACACTTTTCCAGATCCCTCTCACAGCATCACACCTGTTGTAATTCCACAGTGCCCTATTTTTCCTTACAGCTGCATTCCTGTTACATTTAGTCGCCACGTACCTTTCGTGTTCCCTTAGATACTCAGCCCCGCTGCCGTGCCGGACCCGCGCCACGGCTCTGGCACGGCAGCGCCGCGGCGCAGAAGTTCACCGCAAAAGGCCCTCGCTCCTCCCATGTATTCGCGCTGCGCTTTGGACACTCCCCCTATTCTAGGTCACTCTAGTCATGGCCTCAGATATTGCGCGCCGACGGGTTGCGCGCAATCTCGGACGCCCAACAAAGACGAAGCTCGCGGAGTGGTTGATATCTGCTCCGACAGGTGCCGCCACACTACCAGCAGATCTTATTTTATTCTCCTGTACGCGACAACTTGCGAAAGCATGCGGATAAACAAAAATAATTCGAGTACGATCACCGATAAGCGTAAACTCGGGCAATTTGGTTGTGTCTTCAGGGGTGAAGTTACAGCCACAACACGTGGATCGTGGCGAACGGATAGCGAGAGCGCGACGCTCATTGCAGCGACGAGCTGAAGGGATTCCGCTCGCCAGATGCCTCACGAAAATTGCACGATGTCGCAGCTTTACAAGTCACCAATTGCTAGAAATTGCTAGATATGTGGTACACAACACGGCTAGGGCAATTGATTGTGTCCAAGAAAAGAAACCTCGAGATAAACACTGTCGCTCAGCTCACGTCAACACGGAGCACGTTGTAACACAGGCAGACGACGCTCGCTGCCCACAGGAAGTTCAGTGACGTAAACTGGACATATCCAATAAGATCAGCCGCCTGCGTGACGTCGCGCTTCGACGACGACGCGCACCGGAAATGGGTGGTTTGAAAACGCGTTTGGCTGAGCCCCTGTGATCGGTGGCGATTCGCAGCTTTAAAGCCTTGTAATAAATTACACGGTTTACGCACAGAGCTTAAATTGGTCTGTAAATGATCATTAGGACTTGCTCTACCGGCCCAATGTGTTCGTACAAAATCGTCAAAACCGTTTCAGGGTCCCTTTAAGAGATGGGCGCGGCTCCATCGAAGTGGTGCAGGGGTAGTATACCCACTTCCTACTCAAATGGCCCGGGTTCGAGTCGCAACTGTAGATGGTGGGTTTTTATTCTTATTGTCACGTTTTATAACTGTATTGTTTTTCCTTTGTTTCTTAAAGCTAGCTTCAGTTGCTATGCGTTGGTACAAAAAGGAACGCAAAATGTGAAGTGAATAGAAGAAACGTGACAATGTGCGCAGCTATTTGCAGCGCCACCATCCGGGATTGAACAAAAACGTAAAGTATGACTTTTGAGGATTTTGGCGAATATGAGACTCGAAACGAGATTTCACATTTTGCGTTACTTTATTTGCAGCAATACGTAGCAACATAAGCTAGTTTAAGAAACAAAGAAAAAGCAACACAGCTATAAAAGGTGACACTAAGAATAAAAACCCTATATCTACAGCTGCGATTCGAACCCGGGCCTTTTGATTGGGAAGCGGGCATTCTACCTCCACACCACTTAAGTGGAGCCGCGCGGAACTCTTAAATGACGACACATTGCAGACTACCGATCGCAGCGCCGCAGGTAGATTGACCCCGTTTGGGCTTCACTTTCTGTACATTGGTGCTGAGGCCGTTCCGAGCACTCCCATGTTCCATACTTGGGGACAACTTTCTGTGGCAATGAAGGGAAAGCTACGGGGGCGGAGCTAAGTGCTCTGTGTTACTGCGCCAAAGTAATCCCCGATGAACTTGTTTCGTTTTCAGTTTCGGCGTGACAGATGCGTATTTCCTGCAGTTCATTTCTTCGCATGTGCTCCTTGGTTGATTGCGTGGAACCGTGATTACCGAGCGTGCAGGCATATTGGCGTTTCGTTCCTTACGCTTAATTTGTCTGTGCCATTCTGTGTCGTCCAGAAATGACGTGAATATTGTCAGCGCTGCAGCTTTTAGGGCATGCACTGATATGTAAACTCATCTAGAGCTGAAAACTGACGCGTGTAGCGTTCTTACATATTGCGGGCGCGGTATACCGAGGAGCAGCTCGCACATCCTGCGGCGCGAAGTGAAATTCAGTTTGGATCGCGGTGAGTTACGCCGGCATCAAAAGGCGTCGGTGGCCCACTGCCCACACGCTCCGCGGCTCAGCAAACGTATAGCGGCGAGCTCGCACCGCTGCAGAACCCATGAATCCTGTGCTCAATCCCAACCGCTGCCCGTTTCCGTCTCCTTAATTAAAACCGTACGGGCATGCGGTCATTTCTCACGCTACTGCATGGCGCCGGTTATGTACACCTCAGGATAGCAATCGTATGTTGCACTTGTTAGGTTACTTACTTAGAACAGGAAGGCGTGTAAACCTCTGCACGTATGTAAAATGTCATGCTTTCGAACATCTACACGATTAGCGCTGGTTCTAAAGTTCAAAAATAAATGGTCACCTGCCATTTCGCCAGCAATAAATGGTTCCTGACATCGTAAAGCACATTTCATCAGCTAACTTTGTCCAACGCCAACATTCTGAGACATACTCTGCCTGGTAATTACACCATCCCTCTTCCCTCCACATTACAATTTGGATTTTCGTGGCTGTGGCCGGTATTCACACACACTATTCCTGAACCAGCAAGGAAACCCCTTGAACACACAGGGCGACCACGGCCTGTTTCAGACAGTTTTAAATCTGGACACGGCGAGTATTTGTCAGGAGGAATAAATTGTGCTACGTGAAAAATTGCAGCAGCTAAAACAAGGTGTTTTGTTATATATTTCCTGCATAATCAGCAGGCTAAAACCTAAAAGTCGTTCAAGTAGTAATGCACACACACACGCACACCAGTCACAGGAATAAACCTTTAATACTGTGTCCTTTTCTTTCAAGCCAACTTAATCTATCAAAGCGAGACAGCCGTGTATTTTCAACCAAACATTTATGACTCCGTGAGCACTTATATGAAGTACCTGACTACAATGTACAGTAAAAACTTCATAAAGACGCGCACATTACTACGCATATTTCCTTAAGACCTCGTCATTTGGCCCTGTAAAAACGCACTTGAAAAAGTATTCGTGCTCAATGTGCCCATTTACTTCAGTAATTAACATGTGCAATCGAAGAGACAAACAAAACTTGACCAAGTGGGTACTAATTATTATCCACGTGCGTAGTGTAACTGATGGTGGTATTTTTTTCCAGATGAGTGAAACAGTTACAAATGATGAGACAATGCATTTATGGAAGTAACTTTCATCTCGCAGCTCTTGAGCTATAATTCATCCAGTCTTGTCAGTTCATCCACCCTTAACAGCTATTTGGAAAGGCTGTTTACAGTCTCTTGGGTTGTAATCAAAATTTTCGCACCATTTCTTTCGGGTGAAACAAGATATGTCATGCATCACTCAGCACTACTTGCACTCCTCAGCTGCCGTTTTATGTGTGAAGTACAAGTGCCACCCATAATTGACAATCAAAAAACTAATTCATAGGCTGACAACAAACATACTAAATGATTCCTAGGTGCTGCATGCAACCAGAATCAAGTAAACGGATACTGCACATCGTCACTTGTTAGTCGGCGTTTGTGGTGTCTTGACTTCCTTCATGTGTCCTTGTTTGCACACCCTGTTTTTTAGAATGGCAGAGCATACTTACAATCTCTTGGGCATCAAAAAGGAATACATAGCATCTCACAAACAATCAGCATCACATGAGCCAGCGCACACTGGGTTCACCAGAGTTCCTCTATATCACTCACTTCACTGACACTACTGTCACTGCAGCTGCTGGAGTCAGATCCCAGAGTAATTATGATGCTGTCGAGCGTGCTTTCGATTGCACCATCCTGCTCCCAGGCCTCCTCTTCAAAATGCACCACATGAGCGCAGTCGCGCGCCCTGTTTTCTGGAGTCACAAGGGCGATGGCTTCGTCCAGAAGTTTTTCGACTCCAGCAAGAGTGAACGACCTGTTGCTGGCTGCAATATACCTCTTGACCTGACTCCATATCATTTCAATAGGGTTTAATTCACAATGGTAAGGCGGAAGCCGAACAATGTCATGACCAGCAACCTTGGCCAGGGCATCAATCGGGCATCCAGAAAAACGGTGCTTGTTTTGGTTAACCAGCTGAATGAGCTCGGGCTTCAACTGGTCATTAGACCACGGGATGTTTTTTTTTTGAGTTAACCAAGACTGAATCTCGGCCTTGCGCGACGACGTCAAGGGCAACTTTTCGAGCTTAACACTATGGTATGTAGCCCTGTCCCTGACAATTACGCTCCGTGGCTCAAGTTTGGTTAAAGTTGTTCTTTGAACCATCTCTCAAAACGTGGGCTATCCATTTCACTGTGGTAGTCACTGGTAACACTCTTTTTCGCCCGGAAAACGAGAGCTGCCCCATCCACGAAGCCGTTTTCACTTCCAGCATGGAGGACAATGAGCCGACCACCTTTGCCGCTCGGTGCGCGAAGCCCAGTTGTGAGACTCTTGCGGAAGGCGTCCTCACGTGACGACATAGTGGCGTCCTCCCACACCTTTTCCTTGGTGTGCCCAGTATTCACCCAAGAGTCGTCAAGGTAGTATATAGCCCTGCGAAAGCAAGGAAAAATTGTGCCAGGTTTCTTTTTTTAATGAGAGGGGTCAATTGACACAGAAGAAATTTATGATCTGCGCCTAATATCATTCCACCGGGCAGGCAGATATTTGCAGTTTTTGGGTTGTACGGGAAAATATACAAATAAAAATATGTTCTCAGAAGGTAGCTACTCACATGAATAATAAAATAGCTTCATTCAGAGCTATTCATACTTCATTAGAACACGTCGATACGTACTTGTTCCTTCGCTTGCTTGCCCAAATAACAGGCAAAATACAAAAAATTGGGCATGTCCTACGTACCGTGGGAGTTGATGTTATGCGAAGCATGCGGCGGGAAGATGACTGTGGCGTAATTTTTTTTTTACTGAGCGAAACGTTACAAAACGACGCTAAAGATTTGTATCATTTTATACGCACACATATATGTTGAAGAGCCGCATATGTGTTATATAACCAGTTCTTTACAGTTGGGTAAAGCTGCCACGGCAACGTGGGTAGTACCAACACCAGAAGCGGTAAGCTGATATGTAGTGCTTACGCTTGTCCCTTATGATGGAGAACGCACGCACGTTTCACGAACACGTCGTCATGTGTGGAAGAGGTTCTTGACAGTTCTTGAACAACGTCAACATCACCGTGATCAGTGAGCACCAGCAGCTGGTCATGACTTGTTGTCGGATCCGGTCATGATAGCGGTGACGAGGGGTCCATGTGTAGTGAAGTATGAGGTATAGTACAGCTGTTGCAAAATGTGAATGTCTCGGTCATTTCGTCCACAAACTGTCTGTCCATATAAGTAGTCGAGGCTGGTAGGCCTGGATAGAGCTACGTAGACCAACATCAGTGGATGGCGCTTGTCGTATTCGTAGACTACCTGGGTGTATGTGTCCTACGTAGCCTAGTCTACAAAGCGGCTATCAATCGATCTGGCGTCATCCTCGGTTAGCATGAGGATGACGCCCAGCCTCGTAAGAAATGAAGAGGACACTGCGCCGTTCTTGCGGACTAAGTGCACTTTACGGTGCGATGATGGGAATATCATACGTAACTTTCGTTAATGTATTCCTCCGGGGTCGAGCAATGCTTCAATATAGCTTCTAAATCATAGGAATGCAAATGCAATGTTTATTACACTGCTATAAAAGCGGAGCCAACGCTGGAACCACCGACGTTAATCTGATATGACGCCTGTATCGTAGGAGTACACATCGTAGGAGTATCATGTAGTGTTTATCGCTTTCTTGCAAAATTAGATAGCCAGCACCACAACCACAATTGACATTGCACCGACAATACGCTTGCATAGACTGTTTTTCCCAACCAGTTTATAGACCTGGCGTGGCTCTGTGGTAGAATACCTGATTGCCACGCAGGATGCTTGGGTTCGATTCCTGCTGGGATTTTAATTTTAATTCTTTCCATTTGTCGGCTCAACGCTGCCGATGTCGGTTTTTCTTAACGCTCTCGCATTTAAGTTATCAATGTCTGTTCTCGCCGTTCCTGGGTAGATATAAACCGTCAATCACCTGTGGTGCATACACGTACACCGCGGCCCGTGGTAAACGGGTATGTGCCACACGTGTCCGGTGGAAAGGTTTTGACGACGTACGCGACAGGATTTTCACGTTATTCATGTCATGACACGACAGTCATATTCCTCAAATCCTCTTACCCTCCCATGCCAATTTTGGTCTATACCAAGCTAAAGGGGCGGTCATGAGAACACCCAGACGGCGAAGAGCAGACTTTCCGGCGAAGAGCAGACAGGGTAAAACTATCGTACCGTTGCACTCTTGTCTTTCCAGTAACTTTTGCTGGTGATTCAGCCGCGAAACGAAGCCTTTTACGCTTCGGGGACTTCAGGGTACCCTTTAGAACATCCGCCTTGAGCCGTGCGACAGTACGCTCGCCCACGCCGGTAAGCTGGCTAACCGGACGGAGAGTCGCAGTTGCGTTAGTCTCACTTGGGCCGAACACGTTGCCAACCACTTGCTTGGTTTGTTTCGACAGCTTTTGGTACTCAAGCTTCTTGAATGTCCTGTGCGGCGAGCCCATTGGCGAGCAACCGCAGGAAGAAGGCACAGGCGACGCGGAGGCCATTTTTTTTTCTGAAGGGTGATGGTGAATGAAGAGAGCCAATGCGACGCCAGTGGGGAACGCGGCAATTAAAAAAAGACCCGAAAAAACTAAAATATAACGCTATTTCACATAATATCACTAATAATTTTCTGCCATTATCAATTAGCGGATAAAAATTATAACTGCACATTTTTAAATAATTAGGTTACGCACAAAAAAACTTTTTTTTTCGTAACTACTTCCAGCTGCGCAGCGACACTGACGAAACGGCGTGGTTCGGCTCTGTAGCCTTGACTGCATTGCCACAGAAGGTTGTCCCCAAGGTTAGTACACTCTACGAAGGCCCTGCAGCACTGCTGTCAGCGCAACGAGCGGCTAATCGGACCGGTAAAATGTTCCGCGATTTGGGAGGAGGATCATACTGTAACATTTGAGGGCAATCTGTGGTGCGATCTTGTACGCGTTACAAAATAAACACGGAGGTGTGGCAGTACATCCAGCCGCACGTGACCACACGTGACCGCACGCGATTGGTCAATGCAGAGCCGTGACGTCTGTCGCGGTTCAAATGGGCCATTTGCGTGCGGCTGGATGTAATGCCACGCCTCCGTGTTTATTTTGTAACGCGTACAAGATCGCACCACTGACGCTGCGATCGTTATTGACCGGAAAGAAAGGCTTCGGATTGGCTAGCTAGTGAACTGTCTACAAGTCGTTTTCTGCAGTTTCAGTTTCGTTCCGCGCGCTGCAGCTGTTGCCACGGGTAGTGTGGTGCGGCGCAAAGCACTGAAGCGGTGCCTTCATTGTTGAATGTGGCTGAAGCGCACTAGGTCTCTTGGTTTGCTGCGGCTTTAAAGGTTGTATTTGCCAGTTTTAGCAAAGCGTCGTTCACGCACCGCTCCGAGCAAATGTAATGTCACATGCCAGTGCATAAAACTTTATAGAGTTCACGTTGTTTTATTGCGATGGCAATTATAAGGACACTCTCAACGGGGTTTTGCCGTCGCCATCGCCTTCATGTTCCGTATAAAGTCCAAATCGATAACATCGCCCTGCGTCTCGTATGTTCTACCCACGGGTAAAGGTGAGCGAGTAGAGGCGACAAACGCGGCTGAAGCAGCGCCGAAAGGAGCCGGCCATTTCCGTCACACGGAGGGCGCATGCGATAACATCACCCCGCCCGTGTTTGCTAGGGCTAAGGAGCATGGACACCAGGGGAGGAGAGGGGGAGCTGCGTCGTTCGTGTGAACACTGATCATAAGGGCGCGGTGCCGAGCGCTGGCGCACGCGTTATCTCGGCAGACATCACCAAACGGCTAGTATACCCTTCTACGTGCCGTGCTCTCATCGCTTCGCGTTAAGACTGCGCGAGAACCGCTTCTTTCTCGGGAGTGGCCGTATTCCCTGACGCCAACTTTTCACTGCGGAGCTGTTAAAGCCGACCTCAAACAGGCGAAGTATCATCTAGCTGAAAAGTGGGACACGTAAAAACACGCACACACACGTAGCGCAGCGTTGTTGGGCTAGTTGGTTCATTGATTCAGCAGAGAAGTTTAAACTGCGCGAAGAAGACTACACGTAAGAACTTAGAAACACGCACACGCGCAATATGCTTCATGTGTGTGGCTGTTTCTATGTTCTTAGGTCTTGTCTTTGCGCAGTTTAAACTTGTCTGCTGAATCTATGAACCGACTAGCCCAACAGCATGCCATACTGAAGTACCCTTCGCAACCTAGCGAAGGATGGCGAGTAAGAGGGAAGTGAGTAAAACGTCATTCGCAGCATAGCGTATGAGGGTGAGCAGAAGGGAAGAGAGAGAAGCATAGCATAGCCATGTAGAGTATAGAAATGGAAGTGAGGAGGATGGATGGAGGAGAGAGCATAGCATATCCAGAGTATGACAAGGGGTGGGCAAGGGAAGTGAGGGTCAGGAGAGAAAGGTGGAGGCAGGGCATAGTATAGCGGAATCCACTTGGAGGCTGGAGACATGCAGGTGGTTAGGCGGAAAGGAGGAGGAGTAGGTAGTAGGACGGACTCTGGCGTGGGAAGTAGATGCGCGGAGGATGAAGGGGTGCGAAAAGTGAGGGGGATGGAAAGGAGGAAGGCAGAGGGCATAAGGGGGAAAGGGCGGATGAGGAGGGGACGGTGTGGGACAGGATGATGGAAAGGAGCAAGGTGAGAGGGTACAGCATGGCATAACCATGTGCAACATAGGCGGTGGGATAGGCATGTGAGAGTGAGGAGAGGGTAAATATATTAACTACAGAAATAACAAACAATTAATCGCCATATTTACCTAAAATCCCGAAAAACGCTTTGAAACATGAGGCTGATACCCGCGCCGGGCAAGAGAGGTCGCCACCGCCTCGGCAAGCGCGCAATCGACAGGGCGGTGGCGAGCGCCAAGAGAATCGCTGGGTTGCCCGTGCTACGCATTTCCTCGGGTTTCAAGGTAGTGGAGCTGCATTAAGTGCAGGAGATAAAACTACACGAAGACCTATAAAGCAACGACATTAGCGCAGGATTTTTTTTTTCTGACTGATTATAACGCGCTGGCACCTGGCGCCGTGCTCGCATGGCTCGCGTTTTTCCGCCGCGCGCGTGTTGTCACCGCGCCTGCAGTTCTTTCACGGTCCCGTCCCTAACGCTGCTATTCGCGTCCGTATCATGTACCCCCAGCCCAGGCCAGCAGTGAGGTGAAGCGTTCATTCAGGGTCCGGAGCGGCGTACGCATGACTGTAGCTCACGCAACCTACGCTGAGGAAATGCCGAAGAAGCGACAAGAAGGTCTTCACCGAGAGCCCCTCAGCAAGCAAGCTTTCAAAATGACATAAGGCAGCCTCACTGCAGTGAATGCTTCCTTTCTCAGGTAATGAATTCTTCATTTCTTGGGCCAACATGCAGCCTATAAACAAGACAGCATCACGACACAAGCCCTAGGTGAAGGCAAGTCTCCGCATTAGCTGAAGCAGACGAACTCGAAGGCGGAGCCGGCGGCGCCCCAGAGCCCCGCCTCCCAACGCGCGAAAGAAAGCAAAATTACTTCTGACGCGAAGAAAAGCAGCCAGAAGTGCATACAGTCAAACACGCATATATCGAACTCGCAAAAAAAGAAAAAAAAACGAGAATTCCTTGGATATATCGTATAATTCGATATAAAGCTCACCAAGAATTTACCATGTTTGCGACGCGAACTTTTGCGCAAAAGATGGCTTCGCGGCAATGCTTCACGATAATGCTAGGAAGGCGGCTTCACAGAGGTACGCAGGAATTTTTAACAGCGAATCTGTTATAGCTGGCCGTAAAATGTCCATGGCCAACGTGGGAGGAGCCCTCTGCGCGCTGGTCGCGTCTCTCGGGACTACTAATAGAGTTTGACGAATCAACCAACCAACCAATTACTCACCAATGGTTCCCTAAAAATGAAGAAGGCAACTGTTCGCCCAAGAAATTGCAGCGAAGGGACGGCGGTGAGCCATGAAAACATAAAAAGACAGAAAAACATTGACAGAGAGAGAGAGAGAGAGAGAGAAAGAAAGCGATAGAAAGAGAGCGAAAGAGGAAAAAACTGTAGTGTTATCGTTATCTCTGTTCGGGCCAAGCACTAGTGTGCAGCCTTATGACGTCACTGGTGTAAAGTGATAAAAAGCGGCTGTTGAATAAACAAGGGGCTTCTTTTAGGTAGTGACATCGGAGTGGCGTCTGTCTTTCAAGCGCATCGCACCGCTCGGCTTAGAGCGGACACGACATGGTGTCAGAAGTGGGATGGGCCTCCCATTCCTAGTTGCTATTGCGGCACTCACCCTGTGTTCGGCCTGCACGATGGCAGCCCCGCCAGCGGCTGGCATCCCACCACCGACGCCGTTCAACTTCGACCAGACTTCCGAGTGGCCAGAATGGATCATGTCATTCGATTATTACCGCTATGCGTCGGGACTCAACGAGAGAACGGAGGAAGCCCAGGTGTGAACGCTTTTGTACACCATGGGCAGGCAGGCCAGGAAAATTTTTCAAACTTTTGGCCTTACCGAAGAGGAGTCTCGATGCTACGAGACAATGAAAAAAAGTTTGACGTCCACTTTGTGGCCACGAAGAATATAGTCTACTAAAACGCAAATTTCCATCGCCGGAAACAAGAACCCGGAGAAAGTGCAAACAACTTTGTGACCGCCCTGCACGAGCTTGCTGACCGCTGTGAATTCGCTGGATTTCGAGAGCGAATGATCCGCGACAGATTCGTTGTTGGCCTCTAAGACGCACAACTGTCAGAAGCGCTCCAGATGGATTCTACCCTTACGCTGGCGACTGCTCTTGCTAAGGCCAGACTCAAGGAAACAGTTCACCGGCAGCAACTGGAACTCCGGGCCGTCAGCAACAAGGCGACAACAGGTGAACTTGGCACGGTCCAACGAACATCGAGCAAATTGACCGGCACCTGGGAGCACCGAACAACAGGACAGCAACGGCAGTCGCTCCAGCGTTGGTCGCAGGGGAAGCAGCGACGGCAAGGGCGCCAGTTCTGCGGACGTTCGAGCCA
The DNA here is from genome assembly GCF_013339695.2 of Rhipicephalus sanguineus. Lineage (NCBI taxonomy): Eukaryota > Metazoa > Arthropoda > Arachnida > Ixodida > Ixodidae > Rhipicephalus > Rhipicephalus sanguineus. The sequence continues at coordinate 310,673,524 of NC_051176.1, read as the reverse complement.
CGCGAGAGCCGAGTGCCCGGCACGTTCAGCACGGTGTGACCACTGCGGTATCAAGGGACATTTCGCCAGCGTATGCCACAAGAGAACCGAGAATCAAGTGGGCGTGTCTGTGCTTGAAGGCGACGTAGAGAACTTTTTTGTTGGGATACTTAACGGATCAAATGCCCGATACGCGGAAGTGTCTATGAACGGTGTACGCGTAAGTGCGAAAATTGGTTCAGGAGCGGAAGTTACGGTTGTTCCGCCCGATTTCCCCGGCATACCGTCTTCTATAGACAAGTCGCACGCTCTGCTGAGAGGCGCTGCAGACCGGCGTCTCGAAGTTAATGGTTGTTTTTCAGCAGATATCATGTGGAAAGGCAAAACAACGCGACAAACATTGTACGTTGTAGAGTCACTGCAGAGTGTTCTGTTAGGGCTTCCAGCTATCGAAGCTCTTGGTGTGGTCAAATTTCTTGATGTGATCGAAGATAAACAGTACGAGTACATGTATCCGCAGTTGTTTTCTGGTTTGGGCACGATGTCTGGGGAATACACCATTCGTATGAAACAAGGAGCGGTTCTCTTTGCAATTTTTGCCCCACGGCGGATACCCATTCCGTTAAAGAACTCTATCAAAGTAGTGTTGGCCAAAATGGTCAAAAGCAACGTCATTCGGAAGGTAGACGGTCCGACTAAATGGTGTGCAGGAATGGTTCCCGTGGTCAAGCCATCAGGGGAAGTTCGAATCTGCGTGGATCTAACCCAGCTGAACAAGAGCGTCCTGCGCGAACGATTTGTCTTGCCTAGCATAGATGACGCCCTTGGGCAATTGGCGGGGGCTACATACTTTTCAAAATTGGATGCCACTTCAGAGTTTCACCAGGTTAAATTGGCAAAAGAAAGTCAAGAGCTCACAACTTTTATCACACCGTTTGGTAGGTACTGCTTCCAGCGAATGCATTCGGTATCACCTCGGCCCCGGAGTATTTTCAACAGAGAATGGCGGAAATCTTAGATGGCCTCCAAGGGGTGGTGAACTTAATGGACGACGTTCTGGTTTATGGAGCTACGAAGCATGAACATGATGAACGGTTGCACGCAGTGCTCAAAAGGTTGGTTGCAGCCGGGGTGACGCTCAATCGGGCAAAATGTTCTTTTTGTGTCACTACGGTGGCGTTTTTACGTTACGTGGTTGATGCCTCCGGAATTAGGCCGGATCCTAGGAAAGTACGAGCCATAAACGAAATGCCTACGCCGTCGAGTGTTGCTGATGTCCGCAGGTTTTTGGGCATGATAAACTATCTGGCAAGGTTTGTGAGCAATCTTGCTGACGTGGCGGCACCGCTCCATAGTCTTCTCGTGAAAGACCGTGAGTGGCACTGGGGCCCGCCTCAGAAAAAATCGTGTCTGAAGCAATTGGTCACCTCTGCGCAATGCGTCGCGAAATTCGACCCTAAGCTGCGCACTATTGTGTCCGCCGACGCGTCGTCATTCGGTCTCGGCTGTGTACTCATGCAAGCGCAGTCAGATGGCAAAAGGCGGCCGGTTGCATATCACTCACGTTCATTAACACCATCGGAACAACGGTACGCGCAAATAGAAAAAGAAGCGCTTGCACTGACGTGGGCGGCGGAACGGCTGGAAGGTTTCTTGATAGGTCTGGAATTTCAATTTGAAACCGACCACAAACCACTTGTATCGCTACTCGGACAGTCGCCCATTGATGTGCTTCCCCCTAGAATACAAAGATTCCGGTTGAGGCTCATGCGATTTCGATATTCAATCTCATATGTCCCAGGAAAGCAGATTGGCACCGCCGACGCCCTTTCTCGGGCACCTTGCGCGGAAACAGATGTAGAGAAGGGCGAGCTAGATTGCAGCGAAGTATCGAGCCATGCACAAGGCTGTGTCAGCGAACTGAAGTTTTCGGCACACTGGAACAAAATAAGGTTGGCGCAAGAACAAGACGAAACCTGCCGACAACTTCAGTTGTATTGTAGGGAGGGCTGGCCGCGTCGTGATAAAGTGAGCAGTTGGCTGATCCCTTATTGGTCGGAGAGAGCAAACCTTACAATATGTGACGGTGTGCTCCTACATGGGTCTCGCCTCGTCGTGCCTCAGAAAGTAAGGAGTGAAGTACTTTGTTCATTGCATGAGGGTCACCAGGGCATTGTGAAATGTCGTGCACGGGCCCGAGAATCTGTGTGGTGGCCTGGTCTCAGCGCCGAGCTAGGAGCTCTCGTAAACAGTTGTCGAGAGTGCGCGAGGCTGCGCGTTCAAAAAGCCGAGCCCATGATGCCGTCCGAGTCTTCTAGCTTGCCTTGGTTGAAGGTTGGAGCTGATCTTTTCCATTTGCATGGAAGAACGTACCTTGTGGTCGTAGACTATTTTTCGCGATATCTGGAGCTCGCCCTATTGTCTTCCACGACCTCAGCGGCAGTTATCGTACAAATCAAGAGCATATTTGCTAGGCACGGGATTCCAGAACTGGTCGTAACAGACAACGGTCCTCAATTCGCGTCTGCAGAATTCGCGCTCTTCGCAGTAAGGTATGGCTTCCGTAACGTCACATCCAGTCCCAGGTACCCGCAGTCAAATGGAGCAGCCGAACGTACTGTGCAGACGGTAAAACGGTTGTTGGAAAAATCGCTTGACCCTGACCTGGCCCTCCTAGCGTACAGGGATTCCCCAGGTCCCTTGGGTACAAGTCCAGCCCAGCTACTGATGGGCAGGCGGTTACGCTCCACGCTACCCGTACACCCGAAAAAACTTGTACCATCAAAGGCGAGCAGTCTTAGAAGCCTCCGACACAAGGACAAGACGTTTCGGAATAAGCAAAGGCTCGACTACGACCGTCGTCACGCTGTAACTCGGTTACCACAACTTGTCCCTGGAAATCGAGTATGGGTAAAAGACAGCGAAATTCCAGCAACGGTGCTCAGTCCAGCCCAACGGCCTCGGTCGTATCGGGTGCGGACAGACGACGGGATCGAGTTAGACAGAAACAGAAGGGCATTGGTTAGATACAGCGATAGAACCTGCGCGCATGACCCGTCTTATGACTTTCCCGCGACTATGAATGCTGCAGGGCAATCCGAGGAACTCAGGTCCTCAGCACAGCATTCTGCGCTCAATTCAACACCGGCGGCTTCTATGGATAGCGGGGGACCTGGTCGTTATGTCACACGCTATGGCCGAGAAATTCGACCACCACAGCGATACCCCAGGCAGCACAGCACATTGGCCCAATATTGTTTATACGTTGGCAAACGATGGCCCAATGATGGCCCATACAAACCACTATAAAACCAATGTTGGCAAGCCAGCCTACAAGGATGCCAATAATGGTCCATCTTTGCCAGCCAACATACAATATTGGTCGTGCGAATCTTTGAGGTTGGCAACAACGGCCCATGGTTGCCGATGTACATACGATATTGGCAGAACCAGGCCGTATGGATGGCAATATTGGGCCGGCTTATCCGTTGGTAAAACAATATTGGTTAAGTAATGGCAGTAGATCGGATATATCGTCCAGTCAATCTGACTGGTTAAACAATATTGGACGGCCAATGCTACGCGCCGGACAATATTGTCCAGACTTACACGTTGTCGCTCCAATGTCTTAAACACTGGCAAGCATATGCATGATATATCGGCAAGAATGCTTTTTTTCCCTTTTACCATCACTGAGTGAAGGTTAGCCCGAATCGAGCCACCACCTGCGCATGCACGCTATTATGAAAATCACTTTGTCCGGCATCCAGCGCACCTCAAAGAAGATTTCTGGTTACTTATCACATTGGTTTATTCTACAAATATTCTACAAAAGCCCCGCGTTACACGGCGGCGAAGGCATCACGCCGTCCAACTGGGAGGCTGCATGCTTTTACTAGCCCCGGACTCGAGAACAGCTATGGGCCTTCCAACGGGCCCGCGACGCAAAAGAGACTTGGTATTTCTGTTCCGACGTGGAAGCGGCCCGGTCGAGTCCTAATCGGAAACGTGCTCTGAACCCATTCCTTGTTACGTATAACAACGCGATTGTAGATGACGACCCAGTGGCCGTTTCGGCCGTCCGCGAGTGCCGTTTTCGCTCCTTTGCATCGCATATTTGGGGCGCTTCGCGCTTGGCGCGTTCCGAGGTTCGTCCGAAGTAACCCAGTTGCGGCCAAATATGACCGAATTACCGAGCGTTCGGTGCCATTACACAATAAACATGCTTGGCGGGACCAGAGAACACGTCCTAATTATCTGATTTTCCGAATTAATGAGTGTGGAATTAACGAGCTTTTACTGTATAAAGATGGCAAAAACAGTCCATTGTTGTCAGTCAACAAACAAAACTGGAAATTCCATTCTATAAGAAAGGGAACAATGGCGCACACAGGGTCTTGATTTTTAAGTTGGCATTTAGTGTGGCACAAAATATATCCTAAACAGTTGGACAAAATTTGTTTTAGAGATGTTGAGCAATGTAAAATAAGTACCAAGTTTTCAAGTGAGTTTTGCGCGCTGCTGGGAATACATCTATGAGAAAGGAAACACAGCACAACATCTCACTTTTCAATGCTTGTTAAAAGTTAATTGTGTGATGCAGCCATTGTATACAACGCAACTGTATTAAAAAAAAACCCTGCCTTTACATTGATTGAAGCTGTATATAGCGTTGATGAGTTAATGGAGTAGAATATAATTCTAGTCTGCTTCGCAATGGGCCTCTGCGCTGGTGCGCCTTTTGCGCACGCGCACCGAAATTTTTCTGACGGCTTTATTAGCGGCGAACAATCAAAACATTTCATGTCACTTCAACCACACCACGTATTTTTGTGTTTGCTACACGACTGGTTGGATTACAGGATTGTAACTTCTTTGTGTGCTTGCTACAGCGAAGTGCTGTCCAAGACTACGGTATCGCCCGCGGAATCTCCAGATGAGCGATGAGTTATGTTTGCACTCTTAACGCTTCACGCAACCAGACGTGTTCACTTCGAACAAATGTTCTCGGTGATCGGGAGGCCGGAGAAGCAGCGCGACGCCATGTTTTGCCCAGGAATGTTACGGCTGTGGGGTCGCGCGGGGGTGGCTGGTCATAAAACACTTGTCACTTGACGGCTGCTCCGCCCACGACGGTTCAAACGTGGCTCCGGGCTTTCAGTGCCTTTGAAAACGAGAGGGGGGGGGGGGGGGTACGACGGCACCTCGGAAGATGCGTACGCGTTTCGGCCCCTTCTGGCCGGCGGCTATTCTTCGTCAGTCAGTGGTGGACTGGCGGTTACTTTCCCTCGTTCGGGCTCCCTGCATCGGCGGGCGCGCGCCCCTCAGTATTCAGTCAAGAGTCATCGGGAAAAAACGGAGTCGGATACCGAGACAGGATGCCGCGATTCTGTGGATACGGAGATTCGACGACGATGCCACAGTGAGAAGGCAGCTGTCCTGTTCTTCACCGGACTTGATTGTTTTGACTTTTGAAGAGCGATCCGCAGATGAGCGCCGATGTGTCCTGACAACTCGCAAACTTTCCGCCGGATTTTTGTGTTCGTATTGCGTTCAGTAAGTCGTTTCTTTCCTTAGTCGCATGTTACTTTCCGTGTTTTTCGTACGTGAAATATGTGCTGCGTTTATTAACGTCTACATTACCGCGTATTTTCTCTAAAATTGTTACTTCGTGAATACCCATGTGGTGGGCTTTGCTGTGCGCGTCGAAGCAGGTTAGTTAAGTCCTCGCCCTTAGCGATGTTTCAGCATTTGAGTTTGTTCTTTTGTTCTTTTCTCGCGTTGTCGTGCGCCAGCTAAACATCCGTTTTTGATTTGCCCTTCGCCGCTTGTTTCGCGCAAAGGAATGATGGATCTGTAACACACAAATTTTCATTAGTTTTGAAGTTGTTGCAGTCTTTCAAGCTCTTGCCGCAGTTACCTTTTAATTAACAAATGGGCTATGAACTTTCCGCTAGTTCAAGATGGTTATGGATTTCGGCTGTATCGAATGTCTGTTCACATGTAGATGTTCATTTATTTCATTTTGCATTACGCTTCGCTTTTCACTCACTTCCTTTTGAACCTTCGGTGAACTGACAACTTAAATAAGCGCTAACAGGGAGGCTGTGAGTGTTTGTGAGTGGTCCCGTTTCCGCAATTTCTAATATAAGAGCGTTATTCAAGGTAATTAGTGTAGGTTCTGTGCAAGCGGTCAGCAGAACAAAGCGTGAAATGCGAAATTATTTTCTCTTTTTTTCCATGTTTCTTTTTTTTTTTACTTCCCTTGACTACGGTTTTATTATGCGAGCCTATTTTCTTTATATGCACATACCACTAATCGATCTTGTGTTGCACTCTCTTTGTAATTATTTGTTGTTTCCATTGTATCACAATATGTGTTATTTTGTATTCAACTACTGTATATGCCCTCCCGCTATGATCCCTTTGGGATTGGCAGCATTTACAAATAAATAAATAAATAAATAAATACTTGCAGAATATTTGCCATATGTATATATGCAGAATAAAGTTGTGTGTACTCTCAGCTCTTGTACGCTGATTATCCCTGCTGCTTGCCTAAAAGCAAAAGCGTGGGCAACATGCATTTATTTACGTGCACAAAAATCTACCTCACGTTAAACTACACATTCAGTGGAAAATGTCGTAAAGATATTGACATAGCTAACGAAAAGGCTGGCAAGAACCAGCGTTAAACGCTGGAAATGAGAGAACGATGGTGCAGCCAACGATAAAGGCTGGCAAAAAATATTGGAGCTGCCAATATTTATACAATGTTGGCGATACGTACGACGGACAATGTTGGCTACAGCCATCCTTGCCATTGTTGGCGATATGTTGGACGGACAATGTTGGCTACAGCCATCCTTGCCATGATTGGAAAATCATTGGCATCCAATATTGGACCAATGCACATTTAGGTGTAGCAAACCCCCAAAAGCCAACGCAGGACCAATATTTCTGCCAATGTTTACCAACATTGTTCCGAGATTGGTCCAATGCCGGCGTGCTGCCTGGGACGGCTACAGTTGAGACCTGCATACGGTTGTTCTGTGCGGTTGCTATTGATACTGGTTTATTTTTGTTTGCTTTGTGTTGCAACACTTCCTTTAGGAAAAAAAAGGAAAGATGTAGTGTTATCGTTATCTCTGTTCGGGCCAAGCACTAGTGTGCAGCCTTATGACGTCACTGATGTAAAGTGATATTGAATAAACAAGGGTCTTCTTTTAGGTAGTGACATCGGAGTGGCGTCTGTCTTTCAAGCGCATCGTACCGCTCGGCTTAGAGCGGACACGACAAAAACATGGCTGATCTCTCCGTCATAGGAATCGGTATTATACGAAAGTGAAAGGTGTCTTCACAAAAGCAGTGCTTATTGTGTAGTGATATACCAGAGCTTCTACAATGTCTATTAGATGCGAAGCATCTTATGGCGGAGTCAAATCCGGTGGTGGTTATGGTGTGCGGCGTGACCACCCTTACTACGCATGCGCAAACCCACTCCACACACCTCCTCTTCACTCTCCCTCTCCCCTCCTCCTCTCCACTCTCCTTCTCGCCTTTCCCCCTTTCTACTCCCCATCTCCTCTCTCCTCTCCACTCCCCTTCTCCCCTCCCTCTCTGAAACGCGGGCTTGACATGCCAAAACGCTGCTTCGCATCTCCTCATGACCCTCTTTAGCGGGAGATGATGTGATTTTTACGTTTTGGTGTTTTGCAGCTATAGCACCATTTGACGTGGATGCACCTACGTTGACGCCTAGGGGCACATTTCCATCACGACGACTAACGCCCATGATCATGATTTAACTGTTGTGGTAGCTGAAGTTGTAAACATATGCCTGGACACACCGTATTGTAAATCCCACGCAAAGAGGACATCCACAAGCACATAATACACACTGGTACTCGATATGTACTTCTCCAAACCGTCGTCAATTAAAGGGCCCCTGGGCTTGACATGCCGAAAGACACCAGCGAAACACCAGCGAAAGCGAAAGACACCAGCGAGACACCAGCGAAAGTAGTGTTTGCGACTTTCTTACTGTAACTTGTTTCTGCAAATACCGAAATTTAATTGTGAATGCTCTAATGCATCGTATAAATAATGCTAGCGTCGTTAATTGGCAAGTTTTCCGTCAGTTCTAAACGACCGCCAAAATACCATAAAAAACTAGCGCCCCACCGCGGGGGAGTGCCCAAGATAACGTGCACTCAAGTTTTGGTGTCGTTGAAAGCGCATTCTTTCAAGCCGCGGGGGCCCGCCCGCTGTTAAGAATGAAACGACCGCGGGGTGCTATGGTCCTCCCCACTCAGGAAAAAAACACATGGCTGATCCCTTTGTCATAGGGATCGGTATAGCACGAAAGTGAAGCGTGCCTTCACAGACGTAGTTGAGCGTTTGTTGTGCATTCTTTCGCCCCAATCTCGAAGGAATGAAGGCTACATCAAGAAAATGTAATGTCATGTATTGTGTGGCATGACAGTGTAATGTAATGAACCTTGCAACACGCTGCTCAAGCAGAAAGGGCGCACGGAACGAACATACACAGGATGAGCGTGAACTGTCACAGTTGTAACTTAGTTACGCGTCAGCAGCGCGCTCCTTTCGCAAAAGCTGCCGCTGCAGTGAGCGAAGTGACCTTCGTGCTCTCAAAGCAAACTTTCGGTGAGAGCATAAGAGCGCGCGCCTCTACAGAGCATAAGCTCTGTAGAGGCGCGCGCTCATCCACTGGGGTGACGACCTTTAAAGCGCGCTCTTCAAACCCTTTGCGCCACCTCACTAGTGATAACAAAAACGCGCTGATGTACCTCCGATCTCTGAGTACAGCCACCGGCAAATGGTGTATATAAATAGCTTGCCGTTAGTATGACAGGGAACGTGCCGTCTGTGGCCAAATCGTTTCGCGCTGCGGAGCGAGGGGTCGTATGTTCGACTCCCGGTGATGGAACTTTTTCTGCTGGTTTTTTCTTCGCCAACTGTTAGCCTTTATATTTTACAACGTCATATCGGTGACAGAAATACGTCAGTGAAGCCGTGGTGGACCCCGGCATAAAACGCGTTCGTGTTAAAAGAAAAAAAAGCACTCCTGGCCGAAGCATCTAGAACTATGTTCTCGTTTCTCAAAACAATAATGCGTCAATTCGAGACGCGTAGTGCCTATATATGTTTTTTTTAATACTTGGTGCTTTTTAGCTGAAACGCCCTGTATAATTAACGTGTTGGAGCTATGAGATGCATAAACATGTGAAGTAACGTCAGTGAAGGCAAAGCAAACAAAAAGATTGCGCCCAACCCTTTATGACACGGTAGCCCAAGAATTAGCAGCTTTCAGCGAAAAATAGTAGTAAAGGGTCATTTGTGCCTATGAATATATATAAAAAATGGACTGCAAAAGAATATTTTAGTGCAAAATAATGGCAAATTCGGCTGGGCGCCCCTGCACTAGAAAACGCGTGTGTGAGCCGAACGTGCCGCAGCTCGCCAGAGCAAAAGGTAGCCGGAAGAGGATACATGTCAACACAATCACCTGTTGCATACAGACGAGGTGTGGGGGTCACGGGATCAGATCTCGGTCGTGCTCCAAGGTAAAAACGAGAGCGGCTCAGAGCGCTCTGAGTTGGAGCGTGGTGCTCTGAAAGAACCAGCCGAACGTGTTCAGAACGCTCGATTTCGACCAGTCGTACGTGACGTGCCGAGCCAGAGCGCTCTGGAGCGCTTGAAAACGACCAGTCGAATGTACCATAAGCCCTAGAAGTCACCGGCTACAAACGCCGTTTGTGGTGTCCTGACTTCTTTCTTGTGTCCGTGTTTGCACGCCCTGTCTTTTTAGAATGAATACTTACCAACTAGCTCAGCTCAGTCACTCGAAGCTGTCGTCTTCTACCAAAGTTGCAGCCTCTGCAAATCATTCGTTTTCAACGCCAAGTTGAACAAATATGAAATAGTTCGATTGCACGATTGAACTCGCAGCTGAGCACGGAACAAAATCGTTCGCTTGCACAGCAAGCAGCTTGTTACGTCACGGCTCGAGAGGGCGCCACTGTCGCCCGAATCTCAGGCTGCTGGTGTGTTTACAAAAAAAAATGCAATTATAAATTAGGTGCTCGACTAAATGCGCTAAAATTTCACCAACTTGTTTGTGAACGCAGAAGGATAACCCACATAACATAGATTATGATGGAATATTGGGTGTCATGGCCCCTTTAATAAACCTGTACTTTATACCATGGAGGAAGGAATACTAAGGAGAGGCCCTGACGTCACATTCGTGAAGCCTCCACATCGCAAACACCCGCATCGCCTCCTAGCGAAAGCGCAGCGAAACATTACGCGATTTCCGTCGCGACGTTTGCAAGCGCATGCGCGCATCGCGAAACTTTGCAGCCTTTTTTTGTTTGTTTGTTTTTCGCCGTGCAAGCGGTGTAGTCGATTCACGCTTGTTGCTCTTTGTGTGTGTTCTTTAGGAAAGCTTCGCAATGTCCAGCTGTTGCGTATACCCTGTGCAAATCGCGTGCACTGCGCACAGTACCGGGTGTCACTTTTCATATGTACGTATACGTTCGCTTCATTATTGATCACTAATGCATGGTATTTGCGTGCGAAGCTCTCGGATGTGCGCTCTGTTGCTTGTTACTCATTCTGTCAACTCGGAACACACGTGAAATTTTGTTTTTGGCGTCTGACGCGCCGTACATACCATGCGCTGAAGGCATCGTACGTTTTAGACGCTGTGTCGTTCAAACGAAAGGGCAATAAACTTTTGTTGCTGTTATCGGACTACATAATGTATGTATTGTGCGGTGTGCGCTCGCTGCGTGCTTGTGTTGTGTGCACACTAGAATTACAAACTTTACATGCACGGTCGCGTATACAATACAGCGGCGTCCTCTTTTCGACGTGAAGTTGGTTCAACTAGGTTGGCGTTGCGCCGAATAGCTACTACGCTTACTCCATATGCACGAACAAAGAACCGCTAATCGGGCAATAGATCTGGAAATCGGGCTACGAGAAAGGAAAAGAAAGGCCTAACGCCCAGCAGAACGCGTAAGACACTGCTAGGTGAGTTCTAATACGATAAGGCAGGGGCTGAATGTTTTTGAATACGGCACGTACCGTTACTTTCTGTACTGTTGCACAAAAACGCTCCACGAAGAATTTCAGCACGCAGCGCTCGGGCCTGCCACGCACGAACAGCCTGGTAAACGTCTGCTTGCAACATTTTACTGCGTGCGAACCGCACAATACGCGCTAAGTTTACGCCGGGACTACAGATTCGAGCAGAAGCGAACCACCGCGGAGAGCACGCCGCGGGGCGTCTGCTGTTTTGTTTGCCCCATACCGGTTTGTTTGCCCCATAAATCTGACGTCACTTCCGCCACACTTTTCGCAATGCATTGGGATACGATAGGGCCTCTCCTTAGTTTTTCCTTCCTCCATGCTTTATACGATATATATATATATATATATATATATATATGCGTAGCACTGACCGATGCCGAGAAGATTAGGCATATCGTGAAAGGAATCGAAGACGATGCCTTTCAGATGCTGCTAGCGAGGAATCCATCAACAGTATCTGACCTAGTCAGCCTTTGCCAAAGCTTCGATGAACTGCGCAGACAACGTGCAGCCACCCGCCAATCTCCGCCAGCCGCGTCTTCATTGTCCAGCTTGGCTGTTGCTCCCGATAACAGGTCCCTTCTGCAACAGATTGAGGATTTCGTTCGTGAAGAAGTCGCTCATCAGCTTTCGCTGATGCCGCTTATTCACGGCCCGTCGACTTCTCCATCGGCGCCCGCTCTCTGGAACATCATCAGCTAGGGATCAGGTAGCCGATCAACTTCCACTTTCTCTCCTGCAGGCTCCAAGTGCTGCTCCCCTGACATACGCTGAAGTCGCTTCGAGGCCTGTGCTGCAAAGTCACGGCCCACGTCGCCCGCACATGCGCCCGCCAGTATCTCCACCCGCCCGACCAGCAGTACAGTACGCATGAGATCAGGATCCTTGGCGCACAGAAGACAATCATCCTATTTGTTTTCATTGTGGCCTTCCTGAGCATATGGCGCGTTACTGTCGCTTATGTGTACCGAACGTCTCCAACAATATGCGTCCACCATGGATCAAGCCACGTCAGCCCCACCGCAGTTATGCGGACGACCGCGAATCTGCTCCTGTCGCCGAGGTACCATTCTCCTCTCGCCGTTCGCCTTCTCCTCACCGCCGTTCCCTTTCACCCACGCAACGACGGCGGAGCCCTCTGCGCCAGGAAAACTAACTACCACAGTTCAGGAGGCAAAAACTGCGGTGCCAGCGAAATGGCCTCAAGTTTCCCCAAAGAACGTTATTGATGTCGCCATACAAGGAATACGGACGCTAGCCCTCGTCGACACTGGCGCTGCTCTTTCAGCAATTGACGCCCGCATTTGCTGCCGAATCGGAAAAGTGACGACACCACTTTCCGGACTATCTCTTCGTACCGCCAACGCACAGCACGTCGAGCCGTCCGGCGCCTGGACAGCGCGTGTCGTCATTCAGAATGTCGTCTATGCCATCGAATTCATCGTGTTGCCATCATGTTCTCACGACGTAATATTAGGCTGGGATTTTCTCTCCACGCATTATGCGATCATCAATTGCGCCTGCGCCGAAATCGAGCTGTTTCCGTTTTCACCAGACATTATCAATGACCACACAGACTCTGTCGTAAAATCGCAGTTTCCGAAGACACCGTTATACCGGCCTGGTCTACTGCTCTTGTCAGCATCTCTTGTACTTCTATCAACGACGGCACCTTGCTTTTCACACCCTATGACCTTTTACTTCGCCGCCGATCACTACCACTGCCGTTTGCCGTCCTTCAGTTCAATTCTGGCACCTCTGTCATGTACAGGCTGTTTCATACTTAGGGGAAATCTCGGAGCGCCTGGAATCGCGATGCGACTAGCGCTCCAATCGCGCGCCGGCAGCAGCTCGCGCGTGCGCAGACGCTTCAAGGGTGTAGGGTTGAACCGCGTCGTCTGCTGCGGCAGCGCGCGTGCCGCATTGTCGGCGAGTGCACGGATATCATTGTTAATGCGGGAACTGGGCCGTTACTCTGCACTATTCATTTTCGGCAAAATCTTGCGCCGGAAGTTGGGACACGAAGAAACAAGGAACGACAAACTCGTGCGTGCTTTCTTTCGCCGTGTCCCGTCATGCTGCGCAGTTTTTTCAGATGTTCCCGTACCAATTTGCCCAACTTTCAGCGCTTGTATGCACTAAACGTTCTGCAACGCCACCCTCTCAGCCTTTATTCGTGATAATGGGCCACTAGAAACAGCATTTGACAGCATACCTTGTTTGCTCTATCGAAACATCGTGGTACTGTGTGCGTTCACGAATGTTTTTTTTCAGAGTGTGCGCGCCGCAGTAGGCTTGGATGAGGAAGACACGGTAATGAGCATGCACCGTGCATGGTCTTTATTTGACTTTAAATAAAACAAAGCACTCAGTGGTGACTGCCGAGCAGCTGAGCGGGTTTAACACAACGAAAGAAATTGGAATCAATTCAGGAATGATTCAGGTTAGAACAACCACCTGAACGGGCTTATTCTCGACAATACATCGCTCATCGAGTCACTGTACGCTTCACTGCCGTCCAGAATGAGCGCCGTCATCACTGCCCTGGTGACATGACAAGGTACTAAGCTGTATGCGCCACGGGCGCCTTTCGTAGCCGGTCCTCACCTAAAACATTCGTGACGTAGTTCCCATTTGTTTTATCGTGTTAAGCCAGTGCAGCAGCACGACTCTTACTGCTCAGTGCATTTTTTATTTAGAGACAAATAAAGACAACGCACATTGCGTGCTAATTGTCTTGTCTTCCTCGTCCCAGCGTACTGCGGTGCACACACAGTGAAGAAATATTCGTGAACGCACACAGCACCACGGCGTTTCGAGAGAGCAAACAAGGAATGCTGTCAAATTCCGCTTGTAGCACCCCATTATCACAAATAAAGGCTGACAGGTTGGCGTCGCACAACGTTTAGTGCAGATTATCGGCCCAGTTTCTGCACTAACAATGATATCCGCGCGCTGGCCAGCAATGCGGCAAGCAAGAGCCGCCGTAGCAGACGACGCGGTTCAAGACTACACTCCTGAATCATCTGCGCACGCGTGAGCTGCTGACGGCGCGTGGTTGCAGCGCTGGCCGCATCACGATGCCACGCGCTCCGAGATTTCACCTAAGTGTGAAACAGCCTGTACGTCTCAAACCCAACGGCCACACCAGTCACACTGCGCCACCGTGAAAGCATAGGGAGAGCCGAACCTCTGCCATCTTCTTCAATTTTCGACATCATGTAAGGCTCCGCTGACCTGGCCGCTCTCGAGACCTCGCCTCCTCAGTCACTGCCGCGGTTTTTCACACCAACGACGACGCAGCGCGACCAGCTTCTTCGCTTGCTCGAAGGTTTCTCATCCTCGTTTGACTCCCACGCCACGTCGCTTGGCCGCACGACGACTGTGTCGCACACCATCGATACTGGGAGTCATGCGCCCATTCGACAGCGTCCTTACCGCGTATCGGTGAGCGAAAGGCGCGTTATCGATGGGCAGGCGAAAGACATGCTACAACGTGGTGTCATTCAACCTTCCAACAGTCCCTGGGCCTCGCCAGTTGTCCTGGTACGAAAAAAAAACAGTACTATGCGATTTTGCGTCGATTACCGAAGGCTTAACAAGATTACCCGAAAGGATGTGTATCCGTTGCCCCGTATTGATGACGCGCTGGATTATTTGCAGGGTGCGAAGTTCTTCCTTGGATCTCCGCTCTGGCTACTGACAAGTGCCCTTGGCTGACGCTGACTGTTCGAAAGCGGCGTTCGTAGCACCAGACTGATTGTACGAATTCACTGTAATGCCGTTCGGTCTCTGCAACGCGCCCGCGACCTTTCAACGCACGATGGACGGCATCCTGCGCGGCCTGAAATGGCGCACTTGTCTCTGCTATCTTGATGACATTGTCGTCTTTTCCTCAGATTTTTCGACTCATCTGCACCGTTTACATCAAGTTTTGGCCTGTCTCCAGAATGCTGGCCTCCAGCTTAACTTGAAAATATGCCAGTTTGCGGCTCGAAAACTGACAATATTAGGCCACGTTGTCTCCAAAGAAGGCATTCTCCCCGATCCTGCTAAACACCGGGCCGTATCCGATTTCCCAAAGCCCACTACCCTGAAAGCACTACGGAGCTTTATTGGCCTATGCTCCTATTTCCGACGCTTCGTTTGCGATTTCGCTCATATCATCGCACCCCTGAATGCACTTCTCCACGGTGACAGTGAACTGTCTAGCTGGTCGGAAGCCTGTGATCACGCGTTTACGACTCTTCGCCGCCTGCTCACATCTTCACCAATCTTGCGCCACTTCGATCCCAGCGCACGGACAGAAATTCACACGGATGCCAGTGGTGTTGGCCATGGTGCTGTGCTCGCACAACGTAAGGACGCCAACACCGAATACGTGGTCGCCTATGCCAGTCGTGCGCTCACGAAACCTGAGAGCAATTACTCTGTGACAGGAAAAGAGTGCTTGGCTATCATATGGACTCTTCAGAAATTTCGCCCCTGTCTTTACGGTCGTCCTTTTGACGTCGTAACGGACCACCACGCTCTTTGCTGGTTGTCGAACCTGAAGGACCCGTCAGGCCGCCTCGTTCATTGGGCTCTCCGAATCCAGGACTACGACATCCGCGTCTTCTATCGCTCTGGCCTCCGACACTCTGATGCTGACGCCCTTTCTCATTTTCCCCTCATCTCAGACGACAGCACTTCTACTCGCGATCAAGATATGTCGCCGCTTGACATCCTGGACATGGCCTCGGAACAACGAAACGACCCATGGATCACCACCATTCTGAACTTTTTGTCAAGCCCTCCGACAGCGTCGGCACCTCGCGCACTGCGACGTCAGGCGCAGCATTTCGTTATCCGCAACGGACTTTTATACCGCCGCAACTACCACAACGACGGCCGCACATGTTTACTAGTCTTACCCCGTAATATTCGTCAAGAATTGTGCTCCGTTTTTCACAGTGACCCACAGTGTGGTGACGCTGGAGTGTCTAAGACGTACATGCGGCTCAGTCGACGATATTCTTGGCGGGGCATGTACAACTTCGTCTGCAAGTACGTCCGCTCTTGCATCCCCTGCCAACGACGCAAACCAGTCTCGCACCTCTCCACAGCACCTCTCCAGCCACTTTCATGCCCAGCCGACCCGTTTGACCACGTCGGCATCGATTTATACGGGCCTCTTCCATGCACTGGTGCTGGAAACCGATGGATTGTCGTTGCTGTGGATCATTTGACAAGTTATGCTGAAACCGCCGCCTTACCTGCTTCAACAGCAAAGACGTTGCGTCATTTAATCTACACAACTTCATTCTTCGCCATGGCGCGCCTCGTGAACTCCTGAGTGATCGAGGGCGCGTATTCCTCTCGGACGTGCTGCAATCACTCCTATCTGAATGCCAAATTATTCAGCGCACTACTAGCGCTTATCACCCACAGACCAATGGCTTAACTGAACGATTTAACCGGACTCTTGGTGACATGTTGTCTATGTACGTTGTCTCCAGCCACTGAAATTGGGATGTTGTACTTCCTTAGAAAAGTCTGGTGTTGGGCCTGTTGGTACATAGCTTGAAAACGAGGAACCCTGCCTTCAAGACATGTACGCAAGAAGAGAAGAAAGACGGCCACACACGCTGGGACTAACAGTTTAATGGAATAACATCTACTCGAAAAGGAACCCCCCCCCCCCCAAAAAAAAAAAGCGCCCATCAAGATATCTTAGGTGGGAGGGGGGAAAAAGGGGGTGAACATTTGACAATCGACAAAACACACCCATAACGCTGATGTGCTTCAGAAACCTTGCAGGTAAGCGCCGCTTGTGGCACCTTCTACTTACGTTTGTCTAAAAACGTCACCTATTTTTGTGATAGCGAGAGGGAAGGTGCGCTTACGCAACGAGCCGGACCGTGTTTTTGCAGTTGATAAGCCTCAATTATTTCCCTCTGACATTTCGTGGATTCCTCACCAATAATTTCAGTGTCGTTAAAAATGGCTGAACACCCGCATGCTCTGCAATGCGCAGGCAAGTTCGCGCCTCCTCCTGAAGTGACTGATGGCTCATGTTCTTTCAGGCGCGTGTTCCCACAGTTCCCCGTCTGGCCCATGTACAACCGACCACATGAAAGTGGTATGCGATGCACTACATTAGTGATGCAGTCAACGAATTTGGAGGAGTGTCTAGTTGTACAAGTGTCAGATTTTCTTTCGTCAATGTTCGCACAATGGCGTGACAACTTGCATGGCGCCGAGAACGCTGCTCGTACGCCATGCCTCGATGTAACTTTCTTGACACTGTGTGAAAGCTTACGGACATAATGAAGGCCCTCCACTCGCCTATGGTCCTCATTTTGCCAGGAGCGTGGCATGCCACCTATTTCTTTCTTTAGCTTCTTCATTTTTGTTTCAGCTACCGCCTTTAGAACGGCGACTGGAAAGCCTGCTGCCTTTAGACGCGTCACTTCCTGACTGAAGCTTTGGTCCATTGAGAGGTGACAACTTTTCTTGAGAGCATTGCTAAAACACAGGTTTGCTATGCCACGCTTGACAAGCTTAGAATGTGATGAATTGAACGGCAAAAGCTGTTTTTTAGTGCGCGGCGCATACATCTAACAAACGTGCCCTGTCTTCGAAAAAATTAACTTCAAATCTAAAAACCTAATCTCGTTGTCTTATGCCAGTTCCTTGGTGAAATTTAAAAGGTTACTACGTGATTTAAAGGAGTTTAAAATATCCCATGATACATCAACTAGGTCAATGGGCTTTTCCAAGTTTAACAAAATCAGGAAATAATCAACATACCTGAAGACCTTAACCACCCTGTCGTCAATCATCGAGCTGCTTAGGGCATTGTCAAAATTTGAAAGAAATATCTGGCACAGAACCGGCGCCACGCTCGACCCTATACAAATTCTATTCTTTTGCACGAACAAAGCATCGTCATATTCAATAAAGGTAGACGACCAGTACAGGGTTAAAAGCTGCATGAACGAGCCAACAGGAACACCACAAGAATTCTGCAACGAGGCCGCCCCGTTTTCTTTGATGAGCTCCCGAATAGCTACGAACAAGTCCGCGTGAGGCACTGAATAAAAGAGGTCTTCAATGTCCAGGGAGAACAGAGCATTAGCGCATGGCTGTCTTTCGCGTAAAAATTCCACTACACTGTCCGAAGATGCGGCAACGAAAGGGTCTGAAGTGACGAGCGTGTTGAGGGACCTTTGAAGGTACTGTCGCAGCTGTTGCTGCCATGCTCCCTTCTCTGTCAAACGCGCATGCGCTCTTCAAGATATCTTGAAGGGCGCATGCGCGTTTTTTTTGGAGGGGGGGGGGGTTCCTTTCGAGTAGATGTTTTTCCATTACACTGTTGTTAGCCCAACCCTGTTCAGTTACACAGGATGGTCCCAGAGATCTACCCAGACTCAATATGTAAAGCATGTAGAATAGAAGAGGCCTCCCTAAGCCATATGCTATGGGGGTGCCCCAATCAGCAAACAGACGCGGAAAACGCTGCTCAGCTCCGATCTACAGGACCAAACCTGGGCTATCCAGCAGGCCAGGGTGGCTAGTGGAAGACAAGGTCTTCCGTCCTCCATCTGAGCGGTCTGGCCCGGACCAGCAACTAGCGGGATCTCGCAATAAAGTTGTTTCATTCATTCATTCAACTGTTGTTAGTCCCAGCGTGTGTGGTCGTCTTTCTTCTTTTCTTGTGTACGTGTCTGTTGAGGGCTGGGTTCCTCGTTTTCAAGTTGTACTCCCGTTTGTCACATATGCGTACCGCACCGCCTGCAAGGCCACTACCGGATTCTCACCATAAGTTTTCCTTTATGGCCGCGAGCCCTCCAGCACGATTGATACAATTCTCCCGTATCACCCAGACCCTGCCGACTACCAAGCTGTGTCTGAGCTCTCCCAGCAAGCTGAGAGATGCCGATAACTTGCCCGATCTTTCAGCTATGATGAACAGTGTCGCCAAAAACAGCGCCATGATTCCAAGCCACCTCCGGACCCTTTTCCTATCGACTTCCTCGTGTGGCTTTGGGTGCCTCCAGTTGCTGCTCCCGGCCTTTCATCTAAGCTCCTTCCCAGGTACCACGGACCCTACCACGTGGTTGCGCAAACCTCGCTAGCTGTCAATTATGTGGTCGAACCCGTTACGCCATCTTCCGATCTCCGTCGTCGCGGGCGAGAGACAGTCCACATTGACCGCGTCAAGGCATATTATGATCCTCTGACCTCTACCTAGGTCGCCAGGATGGCTACCTCTCCATGCCGGGGGTGATTGTGAGGAAGAAGATGGACAAACACGAAGGCCCATCGTTCTCGGCTGGCACACATCGACAATTCGCACTCTGGCTCCACCCTGCGTGCTGCTGCTACGATCATCGCTCTCGTAGAGTCCTCAATAAACCCCGCGTAACGATATATATATATATATATATATATATATATATATATATATATATATATATATATATATATATATATACTAGATGCGTAACAGCTCTTTGACTAGCCTGTGTAACGCTGTCACTCCGTCCGCACAAACGCGAGGCAACGCGCTTCCCTCGGCGCAGGTGTTGGAGCCATGCCAAGTAGGTCACGCCGCAGCTGGGCGTTGACGTCACGCTCCCCTCGCACGCTTCCCTCGCAGGTGCGCGCGTACGTCACTCTCTCCCTTACGCGCCGGAGCGCCCGCAGCTGCCGGCTCCAACGCCCGCTCGCCTCCCGTGCCTGCGTTTCAAACAAACGTTTACACCTGTAAACGCTACACCGAGTTTCGCTTCAAACGAATCTTCCGGCGCTAACGCGGGTGCTGCAGTGAGCGCCGGAAGCCTTGACGCCACCCGTGCGCAACACTGCTGCTTCGCATCCCATCAGGGTTCCCTTCGAGGAGATGGTCCAATTTTTTTCTGTAGCAGGGTTGCAGCTATCACTATGGTGAGGTGTACGAAGAAGAGGCAGACGACGTGTCGGTGTTCTGGAAAATAACAGCCGCCATCTTGGCTGCTGGACTATTCTATATTGTAAATAAGTTATAAATATATTCGCAACAATATATATATATATATATATATATATATATATATATATATATATATATATAGGGTGTTCAAAATAATTTGTATCGTTGTATTTCAGCACTGGGAGGTACGTGAAAACCACCTTTACAGATAAGTTTTTTATCCCGGGGGACAAAATGCGAGGCCATAATTATCGGTGTCAGCCACCCAATTAACTAAGATTGAATAATCCACTTTTAGATGCGACGCACTCTTGCTCAGGGGTATGTAAGGCGGCGTGGTAATCCGCACGCGCCGTGGTAGCGCACTCACACTACGCATGCGCGCCTCTCCTCCTTCCCGCTCTCCAACAGCTGCGGGTTACTCTCTTCACTATTCTACCAGCACCTGCTTGCGCTTCTCCTGCGTTCTCGCTTTTGCTTTCGCGGCGCATGCGCTACTCTCTGCGCTACTCTCCTCCTCTAAGCGGTTAGAGCGCAGAGCGCGTTCAGTGCAGCGCTTGCTTTGGTTGACTCCGCTTGACTCCATTGGTGTTTCCGATGAAGCGTGATGGAAGCAACAGTCCCGTCAGTGAGTGGGCTTACGCAAGCATGCGTCAGCATCAGCCCAATTGCGTCCACTCAAGGCAAAGCTGCGAAGCGAAGGGCAGCGAACTATCATTCACGGCACACGCATTGATCGCGTCTTCACCAATTTCAAGATCCACCCACTGCGCCACGATCCCCTCACGGTTCACCTCAGCGACCACAAAGCCATCCTCTTCAAAGCAAAGTGCACACCTCAAGTACTAGACGATGCTCAATAAAAAGCTTCGTTAACCGTTTCACCTTCGTCTACAACGTTATTAACACCGTTAATAACGCTCCGAGGTCGGTAGCATGCCCAAAGAACGCCAACGAAACGCGATCGTGCAAGTGCTCCGGCTTCGTATCGCCTCATGGTCCCCTTTAGCGGGAGATGGTGTAATTTTTTAATGCTCGAGTGCAGCATACGGGCACGTTTGTATTGAAAATTCAGTCGCGTTTCTACACAGTTCCACTTGGAAGAATTCTTCTATCATGTCAGTGCCCCAAGGTCATCATCATCATCATCATCATCAGCCTGTATACGCCCAGTGCAGGGCAAAGGCCTATCCCATGTTCCGCCAATTAACCCGGTCCTGTGCTTTCTGCTGCCACGTTATACCTACAAACTTGTTAATCTCATCTACCCACCTAATTTTCTGTCTCCCCCTCACGCGTTTGCCATCTCTTGGAATCCAGTATGTTACCCTTAATGACCACCCGTTATCCTGCCGACGTGCTACGTGCCCCGCCCATATCCATTTCTTCTTCTTGATTTCAACTATGATATCCTTAACCCCCGTTTGTTCCCTGACCCACTCTGCTCTCTTCCTGTCTCTTAAGGTTACACCTATCATTTTCCTTTCCATCGCTGGCTGCGTCGTCCTCAATTTAAGTTGAACCCTCTTTGTATGTCTCCAGGTTTCTGCTCCGTAGGTAAGTGCCGGTAAGATGCAGCTGTTATATACCTTCCTCTTGAGAGATAGTGCTAGACTACCATTCATGATTTGATAATGCTTGCCGAATGAGCCCCATCCCATCCTTATTCTTCTAGTTATTTCACTCTCATGGTTCGGCTCCGCGGTTACTACCTGTCCTAAGTAGACGTACTCGTTTACAACTTCCAGTGTCTCGCCACCTATCGCAAAGTGCTGTTCTCTGCCAAGATTGTTCCACATTACTTTAGTTTTATGCATATTAATTTTCAAGCCATGAAAGCCTCAAATGCAACAGACAAAATAGAGCTGGCGGATCTTTCGAAGTTAATCAATAGGCGTAAAGTAGCCGACACTAGAAAGTATAATATGGAGAGAATTGAGCATGCTCTAAAGAACGGAAGAAGCCTCAACGCTACGAAGACAAAACTGTGCATAGGCAAAAATCAGATGTATGCATTAAGGGACAAGGAAGGCAAGGTCACAAGCAATATGGATACAATAGTTGAGGTAGCGGAAGAGTTCTACAGAGATCTGTACAGCAGCCGAGACAGTCAGGATGATAACGTAAGAAGCAGTAATATCCCAGAGGAATTTGACATCCCACCAGTATTGACAGGAGAAGTAAAGAAAGCCCTAAAGGGAATGGAATGAGGCAAAGCCGGTGGTGAGAATCAGGTAACATCAGACCTGTTGAAAGACGGTGGAGAGATTATGTTAGAAAAACTGGCCACCCTGTACACGAAGTGTCTGTCGACGGGGAGGATACCAGAATCTTGGAAGAATGCCAACATCATCTTGATCCATAAGAAAGGGGACGTCAAAGACCTGAAAAATTACAGGCCCATCAGCTTACTGTCCGTTGTCTACAAGCTATTTACAAAAGTAATTGCTAACATAATTAATACGACATTAGAGTTCAATCAACCAAGGGACCAGGCAGGATTTCGTACAGGCTTCTCAACAATATACCATATTCATACTATCAATCAGGTGATAGAGAAATGCGCGGAATACAACCAACCCCTATACATAGCCTTCATAGATTACGAGAAGGCATTTGATTCGGTGGAGACATCAGCAGTCATGCAGGCACTGCGGAATCAGGGCATCGACGACGCCTATATAAACATAATGGACGAAATCTACAACGGATCCACAGCCACTATAGTCCTCCATAAAGAAAGCGACAGAATCCCGATAAAGAAGGGCCCCAAGATATCCCGCTGCAAAATTTAATTGCAGTTTCCATGATTACGCATGAAAGACAGGGAGCACTGGCCCAAAGCTCCTCCCCGATGTGATGCGGCAGTTGCGTGCGGCGTTTAATCTGACAACGGGTCGAAGGCATAGGCAAGGATGATAACGATTACCCTTTTGCTACTGGCTGGCGATAGCAAGCAATGACTGCTCGTTACATCAGGGAGGAACATTGCGCCGATCTTCACCATCTTGCATGCGTAATCATGCAAACCGCAATTAAACTTTGGAACGGCTACCTCGGGGCACAGACATGCACAAGAATTTTTCCAAGTGGAAATGTGTAGAAATGTGATTGCCTCCAATTTTTCAATACATACATGCCCGCTTGAAGCACTATATATATATATATATATATATATATATATATATATATATATATATATATATATATATGGCGGCGTTTCGATTGGAGACCGATCTTGATGAAGATCGGTCTCCGATCGAAATGTCGACAATAAAGTTAGTTTTTATGAAGGCGCATATACTCTTAATATATATATATATATATATATATATATATATATATATATATATATATATATATATATATATATATATATATATATATATAATAAGTTGACTAGTCCTGCGACGTTCTTACGACTGCCTCACTTAGCGCAGGACTGCGTGTATAAAAATGCCGAGACGAACGCAAAAAGACTTATAAAGATTGGCGCACGAACACTGACGTTATTAGTCTTCAAAGTTCAAACCTCGAGCAGACGACGACAAGAAACGTTCCCTTTCGCATTTCGCTCTCCCGCTTACGTCAAAGGCCATTTCCAATCACCGCGCGCGTCTTATAGAGACATACCGGAAGTCTCGTCTCATGGTGGCCTTCACTCAGTGCCTTGCCACCACTCTAACATGGCCACGACGAACCACGTGCGTCAGATAGCAGACGCTATTATGGTTCGTCGTGTAGTGCACACAATGAGTCTGGACAGGCACGTAGCCAGGATTTTTTTTCGGGGGGGGGGGGGGCCAAGGCCTAATTGTTCGAAAGAAAGTCTTTCCATGGCAAAAACAAACAAAAGGTTGCCTGGGAACATAGAACGCTGGAAAAATTTCGGGGGGGGCCCGGGCCCCCCGGGCGCCCCCCTTGCCTACGTGCCTGAGTCTGGAAGTCCTAACAGACCTCGAGCGCGAGCTCTTGCGACGCAGCGATGGCTTGTATGTTATGCACGCCACTGCAAATTGAAAGTGCATTGCTGAGCCCCGTAGGATGAATACTCCGGGAGCTGGCTGTACAGAGGGACATCCCAGAATGTAGCGTCGTCACTTTTCGTAGTAATCGGCTCAATTTTTTGTCCATAACGGAAACGGCTGCTCCAATGTCAACAAGGGCAGATGCGCGAACACCATCCACAACCACGTATATCACGTTCGATGGGCTTTGCTCAGGGCTTTCGCAGTTCGATAGCGTCGCAGCCCTTGGCTCGTGCACTGCGACGACTAGTTTTCCTGGTCGCGTGCGACCGGACGTGGCCGCATCGGCGACAGGGATCGATATTGTGGAGACGGAGAGCGCCGAGTAGATGGAGCTTGGCGTGACGTCGGTGACAGCGGCGTAGATGGGTCGTAAAATGGGCGGTTCGACTGGCTGGTGGCGGCCGACGCGATTCGAGGCGGCCGCACACGATTGCAATAACGCGCCACGTGGCCGGCGTAACCGCATGTGAAGCATATGGGGTGGTTGTCAGGTGTGCGCCATCGGTTCACTGGAGCAGGGCCCACCCATGGCGCAGGACGTGATTCACGGAGTGGCAAGTGATATGACTGCATGGTGGGCTGCAGGCGTGGCCTATGAGTGACGTCGGCGTAGGTAGCCGGCACACCCGCTTCGAAGGACTGAGGTCTAGCGGCGGCTTCGGCGTTACTGTGTGGGGCAGCCGTTGGGATTACTGGGGACGTCCTTGCGACAACTTGGGCGTAACTCAGCGGTGCAGGAGCCGGATGGTACTGGTGCTACTCAGGCATGACCTCCACGATTGTCTTCTCAATCGCCCAATGGAGGGGAGGGAGGAGAGTGGTTGACGGCTGTGGAACGTGCTGAGGGTGACGAAAGTCCAGCAGAGAGCTGGCGCGCGATTTCCTCGCGCAAGAATGACTTTACCTATGCGAGCGACGCGGAGTGGTCGGATATGATGGACAAGCTAGCGAGCTCGGCTTCGCGTGATGGAGAGCGACGGGTCATCGACCGCTGCCGGCGCAGCTCCTCGTAGCTTTGGCATAGCGTTATGACCTCTGCCACTGTTCTGGCGATTTTGGCGAGCAGCATCGTGAAGGCATCGTCGTCGATGCCTTTCATAATGTACCTGATCTTGTCAGATTCAGACATGGTGGTGTCGGCTCTCCTACACAAATCCAGGAAGTTTTCTATGCAGCTGGTGAAGGAATCACCAACCTGCTGAGCTCGTTCACGTAAACAGTGTTCGGCCTGCAGCTTACGAACGACAGGGCGGCCAAACACGTTGATAATGGCGGTCTTGAATTCGTACCATGTTGTAAAATCTGAGGCGTGGTTGTTGTACCATAGGCCTGCCACACCCGCGATGTAGAAAGCCAAGATGGTCAATTTTCCTGCCTCACCCCATTTATTGGGGACACTCAGGCGTTCATAAATCGCGAGCCAGTTCTCCATGTCGGTCCCATCTGCGCCAGTGAAGACAGGGGGGTCGCGGATACGAGGTACATCGGAGCACGAGGTCGGTGCAGGCCGAGGCGTCTGCTGGGCGGCGTCTTGAGGCATGGTAGATGGCACGGTACGGGATCGAAGCGCCAGGGACATCGAATGAGGACCGAAGTTGTGACGGCACAGCGCTCTCCACCAATTTGTTAAGGTGTTTATTGGCCAGCACTCAGCGGCAACACGCAGTGGCGACAGTTAAGGCAAAAGCACGGACCCTGAGCGCGAGCGGCGTTGAGAAGCGGAAGACCGACTGGAAGCCGCTGGAGAGCGGAATTATATATATATATATATATATATATATATATATATATATATATATATATATATATATATATATATATATATATATATATGTGTGTGTGTGTGTGTGTGTGTGTGTGTGTGTGTGTGTGTGTTGCCGTCTTATGAGGGCCCCACTCCAATGAAGGGAGACTTTAAGCCCTGGTGGGCTCGGCCGCTCACAAGATACCACATTGCATGTAATGATTGCAAATAAATATTGGTGAAACGCGTTCGCTCGCGCAACGACTCCAGAGGGAACCCGCATGGAAACGTTCTCAGAAGCCGGCGGCGATACCGTTGTCGTCCTCGGAAGAAGGTAGTTACCTGCACATAAAATATACATAAACTTCTAACTGGCACTGCTGAGCAAAACTACCAAGACAGCGAATAAGATGCTGGAATTATTTTCAGTTCACGTCATGTGAGGTTCCTCAAAAGCAGCTTTCCTACTTCTACTGCGCGATTATTGGGCTGCCCACTCAAAGAATAAATAAAGGGAGCCACTGTGCAGAACTTTCATAGGGCAGTACCCGACATCTGGAACGAACACGGAAGCAAAGATCACGTTGCCGATGCTCTCAAAATGTGGCGGATGCTTCGTTCTGCTGACTCAACCTTATATAGTTTTACCACTGGGGCCCACATGCAGTTGAGATCCCAAGCTCATGCGTTATTTTGTTCGCTAGCTTGAGTACAGAAGAACGTAATAGCCCCTACCGCTTTATTGCCCTAGCATTAAAACTCTCAATTGTCATACATTGCCACGTTGTCATTTTCACAATTGTTGTCCAACGAATATAGGCCCACGGAATTACTCCTTTCAGTGAAGTATACTGCATGCATTTACCAAATGCATAGTTCTCTAAAGGTTCGGTCGACGCAACGGGAGATCAGTCACGATGACAGCATTAACCGCTGCTGACACGGCACTTCGAAGCTTGAAACACGGTGTTATGGCGAGTTATGATATGATTCAAGAACATGAATTCTTTAAAGCCCCCCTCCGCCCACTAGAAGTTGTTACGGGGTGTGTCCAGATAAGATCGAACACGAGGTCCCGGTCACCATTCCCGATTGTGATGAAATTTACTGTAGGTCTAGGCATTACACCCAGAACAATGGTTTCGCAGTTAGTTTTGCGAAAAAAAAATTTTGCTCACCTGAAAAAAAAAATATACAACTTTTGGCCGCAAAAAACGCTTTTCCGTCAATTTCGCGATTTCTGAATTTGAGCGCACCTAGGGAAAAAACGGTGCACTTCTTCGTCAGAATATTTATTCCTGTTAAAGGACATGTGAAATACAATCTTATGAGTCTATTATTTCCCTTGCTTGTCGAAGCACATTTGAAGAAAAAAATCACAAACTTGGCAAATCGCACAAAATACCTCTATTTCAGGAATTTATTGCTGCAAGCAAGTTAAAGTGAGGATAATTAAAATCGGTACATATTAACTTTGATACTTTCACTCTCTTTATAAATAATTTGCGTGGTTTTATCGCGCTCCGTTTCACTCGACAATTGGGCTGAAACGTAAGCGATTCACCAAAAACGCCGAACTTTGAAAATGATTTTCTCAAAAAGGCCATTTTTAATTTTTTTTTTTAAAATCGCTCTGATTGAAGTCAACGACGTCATCTACCATTGTGCAGAAAAAAACGTTGCATTATTTTGGTTGTTAACAAGTTATAGTGCGTCAAATGTGACCACGCCAGCCTAGCGGCCGCGTCGTCCGTTATGGGCTGAAACTCGGATATAAGATGCTAAAAATACTTGTACGTGACATAATCACAAATCAGCAGCTCCACACCAACAAATGCACAGCCCGGTGTGATGGTTCAGCAAGCTTTGTCTTGCGATCAGCCGCTTGACAAACCCGCAGCAGCGGCCGCTCGATGCTGCGGGCGCTGACATTACATGGGTGCCGCTTCGACTGCGGATGAGCTCCTCTTGAGCGCCAAACTACGCTCAGAGGACAAACGAGAGAAGAAATGCATCACTGTGAAAGTTAAAGGCCGTTAAGTGCCAACAAATGTCATAGTATGCAACGAAAACTCTGCCGGCGATTTCCCAGTGAGCGCCTCCAGTAGTGCGCGCAAGCATGTGTTGCTTTCTCTCTTCGGGTGGCCTGAAGATAATTAGGTTCATTCTATGAGCAACATATGGCACAAAAGAAAGCCATTGACATCTAAAGAAAGCTGTCATACGTGCTTCCGATGGTCGAGCAACTCAAACTGCAGTTGTTCATCTCGTGCCAGAACACTTGTGTCAGCCGGCTGTGAAAAGAAGTGTGTCCAAGTCCTTTACTTCATTAAAGAACCGCTTTTACAATAATGTATTGTTGTGCGTCCGCAGATAGAATATCCAACGCAAGTCCAGTTTTATCACGATATTATGCGGCTTCGGGCATAACAGCAGGGAAAAAAATTTGGCAGATCCCGCGTACCGTGGGTATCGATGTTATGCGAAGCATGCACGGGATGGTGACTGCGGCGGAATTTTTCACATTCAGCGAAACGTTACGGAATGACGCTAGAGAAATATCGAAGTGGTATACGCACAGTCATATGTTGAAGAGTAGCATGTGTATTACATAACCAGTTGTTTACAGTTGTGTAGCCATGGCAACAGAACATGGGTGTTACCAACACCAGACGTGGTAAACTGATATGTAGTGCTTATATTCATCAATACTGGATAGCGCAAATCCGAACAGGACAAAGAAGGAACACAGATGCACAGGACAGACATTACTCACAACTAAGCTTCATTCAGGAAAGTTTCCTTAGATATATACACAGCCGAATGGCATGCGCAGGCGCACTGCACGTACGTTACAGTCACAGTTACGGTTGTAATGCTTATACTTGTCCGTTATGACAGAGAACGCACGCACGTTTCACGAACCCGTGTGTATGTGTAGAAAGGGTTCTTGACAGTTCTCGAACAAGGTCATCATCACCGTGATCAATGAGCACCAGCAGCTGGACCGGACTTGTTAATCGGATCCGTTCGTGATCGCGGTTACGAGGGGTCTAAGTGTAGTTAAGCGCGAGGTATAGTACTGCTGCTGCAAATCCTGGATGCCTCTGACGATGAAATGATCTACGATGCCGCCTGTCCTGGACGTGGCAGCGAGGTCTTTTGATCTCCTCTCCACATACAATCCGTCTTTCACGCAATATAAGGACCAAGCATTTTTGGGTCTTGATAAATCAATGTTCAAGACACCGGTAATGATGAGAGGCCTGGCTCTTACAGCAGATTTACTGTAGGAAGCATTGAAGCCGGTTTATGCGTAATCCCCGTGGTCCACGTTGCGGACCATGTGGACGAATGGATGGTACTTGAGCGTCGCTCAGGGGTGTTCTGTCTTCAGTTTCCTCACTTTCCTTGCATTCGCCGCGGTGGTGTAGCGGTTAAGGTGCTCGGCTGCTCACCCGAAGGTCGCGGGTTCGATCCCGGCCGCGGCGGTCACATTTGGATAGAGGCATAATGCTAGATGCCCGTGTTCTGTGCGATCTCGGTACACGTTAAAGAATACCTAATGGTCAAAATTTCCGGAGCGATTCGCTACGGCGTCTCATATCATATCGTGGTTTTCGGACATAAAACCCTGACAATTATTATTATTATCACTTTCCTTGCATGTCAATGTGTGTGTTCGCGGTTACTGTGTTGGTTGAGACTCTGTATCACCTGTGGCACATACCCGCATAACATTAACTCTGGCTTACGGGTATGTGCCACACGTGACTGAGAGAAAGGGTTTCATGACGTACGCGACAGGTATATTGCGTTATTCATGTCTTGACTAGTGAATCGTGTTCGTCATACACTGATCCCCTGCTAGGCCAATTTTGGTATATTACAAGTTATGGAGACGACCAGGAGAGCTCCTAGACGTAGGCGGCTAGATAGATAGATAGATAGATAGATAGATAGATACGTAGATAGAAACGGCCAAAGTGCCTGAGGTTCGCTAAGAAATGCTTCGCATTTAAAAAATACATCCGTGCTGTATTTGAAGGCGCTCACTGGGAAATCGCCGGCAGAGTTTTCGTTGCATACTATGACATTTGTTGGCACTTAACAGCCTTTAACTTTCACAGTGATGCATTCCTTATCTCTTTTGTCCTCTGAGCGTAGTTTGGCGCTCAAGAGGAGCTCATCCGCAGTCGAAGCGGCACCCATGTAATGTCAGCGCCCGAAGCATTGAGCGGCCGCTGCTGCGGGTTTGTCAAGCGGCTGATCGCAAGACAAAGCTTGCTGAACCATGACACCGGGCTGTGCATTTGTTGGTGTGGAGCTACTGATTTGTGATTATGTCACGTACAAGTATTTTTAGCATCTTATATCCGAGTTTCAGCCCATAACGAACGATGCGGCCGCTAGGCTGGCATGGTCACATTTGACGCACTATAACTTGTTAGCAACCAAAATAATGCAACGTTTTTTTTCTGCACAATGGTAGATAACGTCCTTGACTTCAATCAGAGGGATTTAAAAAAAATTAAAAATGGCCTTTTTGAGAAAATAATTTTTCAAAGTTCGGCGTTTTTGGTGAATCCCTTACGTTTCAGCCCAATTATCGAGTGAAACGGAGCGCGATAAAACCGCGCAAATTATTTTAAAAGATAGTGAAAGTATCAAAGTTAATATGCACCGATTTTTATTATCCTCACTTTAACTCGCTTGCAGCAATAAATTCCTGAAATAGAGGTATTTTATGCGATTTGCGAAGTTTGTGATTTTTTTCTTCAAATGTGCTTCGTCAAGCAAGGAAAATAATAGACTCATAAGATTGTATTTCACTTGTTCTTTAAGAGGAATAAATATTGTGAAGAAGAAGTGCACCGTTGTTTCCCTAGGTGCGCTCAAAATTCAGAAATCGCGAAATTGACGGAAAAGCGTTTTTTGCGGCGAAAAGTTGTATATTTTTTTTCAGGCGAACAAATTTTTTTTCGCAAAACTAACTGCGAAACCATTGTTCTGGGTGTAATGCCTAGACCTACAGTAAATTTCCTCACAATCGGGAATGGTGACCGGGACCTCGTGTTCGATCTTATCTGGACACACCCTACGCGCTTCTATCTATCTATCTATCTATCTATCTATCTATCTATCTATCTATCTATCTATCTATCTATCTATCTATCTATCTATCTATCTATCTATCTATCTATCTATCTATCTATCTATCTATCTATCTATCTATCTATCTATCCGCCTACGACATTGTGCTTTCGTGGCTATTTCGTTAATCTGATGTATACAAAAGTTGCCATGGAATGACATGAGTGCATGGCAAACATAAATGAGAGGTCGTAACATGACACTCATGCACGTCATGTACCAGATGATTTGCACAATACGGTCTGCGTGCTCTCACGGGCGCTTCAATAACTTGATTTATACGAAAATTAGCATGGCATGACATGAGCGTATGACGAACATAAATGACAGGTCGTGACATGAATATCATGTCATGTATGTCATATACGACATGATTTACTTCATACGGTGTTTGTCCTCTCCGGCTGTTTCATTAACTTGGTATATACCAAAATTAGCATGAGGTGACATTAGTACATGACCAACATGGATTGCAGGCGTTGCAACTGAAGTCTATCTCATCAGTTCTTGGCTCAGCTGTAGCCCCATCCGATCTCACCTTGTTTCACTTTCGTTAAGAGCTAGGGCTCTGCCGCGTATTCCCGGGGGTGCTGCTCGGGTTGGAGACTTGACGCTTTCATGATTCCGGCATTCTTAAACAAGGTTACCGCGTCGACCGCAGCGATAACAACGCGCGTTACTCCAACGGCAGGCATTACTGCTGTGTCCGACGCTGCCACAACGCCCACCTCTTTGATTGTGGTCGACTGCGCCTTGATTTTAAGCTTCGCTGACCATTTCACTGGCGTCATTATCTGCAGCTTCAGCAGAGAGTGCCATTGTTTCAGCATCGTCTTAACTCATACTTTCTTTGTCGGGAGCTGCTTCTACAGCGCACTCGATCTGATGCTGCACACAATTCTATCCCGCAGCATTCGGTCGAGCGTGGTACCGAAATTGCAGTTGTCCGCAGTTCGACGAATCTCAATAATGTATTGAACAGGCTCACCGTCCAGCTGGCAGGGGTTGAAAAAAACGGAAACTTTCTGTAATCTCATGGCTTTTGCGATCAAAGAACTCGCCCAAGGCTTTCACGACGTCCTCTTACTCCAAAGAATTTGGCTTCTTGGGCACTACTTTCAATGATATTATCTGGAGAGATATTACCCCCCCTTCCTTAATTTTTCAATTTTGCAACTGTATGTGCATAGCTGCACATACAAACGCACGCACGAACATACATAAAGTATGGCTGAACCCCGCCTCGAAAAAAAATTGTGCGTACGCTACTGGTTGCTCGTGAGCCATCGTCCATTCGTCGCGCCGTGAGGTCACGTATACATGCTGTCCGGTTACGGTCCCTATATTCTAGGGACTGTAGTCCGGCGCTTGAAGGTTTGCCCCGTTTCTTCTCGTGGCCACCGCGACGTCGCTAGTCGAGCACTGAGCTTTGGCGCAAGTGTAGCAGACACAGGCTGGTAGCAGGAAAAGCTATATTGAGCTGGTAGAACTTTCGATGTATAAAGACAGGTTAAGCGAAGAGAGAAAGGGAAATAGATGTGGCTACAGCCAGCTATATATATATTGTGATGACAAAGAACGACACAGGGGTCCGGGCGCGCGGCGAGCTGGTTCGAAGTATACAAAGACGAGGCAGAGAATAGCACAGCTTGCCCGACGAACGGGTGTTGTGTCGCTCTCGCTCACTACAATGGCGCAGTCTCCGGCTGAAGCCACCTGCTTTCGTGGGTCATCAGTAGTGTGGGTCTGTCCATCTAAGGAACGCCGTCCACGCTTTTTCACTCATGGACACCAGGACCCTACTACTGCCTGTAGGACCTATGCCACCACTCGAGGACGGCGTCCAGGCCTCCCCGGTGGCCAAAGGGCAGGTTTACCCCGGCGCCGTCATGACAGCGTACGGCCTCCTGTTGCCCGGGAACGCTGTTCCCGCTTCCCGTGGCGACAACCTCTCGCTCAGGACTTCATCGGCACCTGAGCTTCTGAGTGGTGCTGACGAAGCTCCCGCTGGCAAGGATCCCACCGCAGTGAGCACAGCGACCGCCTCCTCCTCGAACGTCGCCGTTGTCTCCGCGTGCGGATCATCTGAAAACACCGCCGAGCTTTGCCGTACTATCGCGCGACTCCGCGTTACGGTCAACGCCTTGACAGCGTCGAGCTCCGCGCTGTTTCCTGCGATCGTGCCGGAATTGTGCGCCATCAACGCCATGTGGGATGTAGCCGCCTCACAAGACCTTGAGGCCAGCTCACCCAAGCAGCGCAGAGTTCCGGTGTACTCTCACGCAGCTCTAATCAACTGGGCTGCTTGGCGTCCGCACCGTCCGGTTTTACAGCGAAAGCTGTTATGAGATCATTTCACCGGCCGTTTTTGGCGCCGTGGTTGTCCGCCGCCGCCGGTGTCCTTAACCAGTATCGCTCGAAATAAGAAAAAAAAAAAACGAAATAAGAAAAAAATTCCAGGATGGAACGAGGTTCGAACTTGGGCCCTCTGCGTGGGAGCCCAGTATTCAACCTCTGAGCCATGCCGGTGCTTGAAACTGCTTTGCAAAAAGGTCCTATACAGGCTTCATGTCGGGAAAGAACCACATTAGCATATGCAATATAGTGTGGTAGAAGAGTAAAATAAGCACCAAGCGTCGCACAACGCGAATTCTGTAACCAGGCGTCACACAATGCGAATTGTGCAACGAATAGGTTGTTAAATGCTTCCAACCCATTACAAAGGCCTCTGCCATAATTCTTTGTCATCATCAGGCACAGCATCAACAAAGTGCGCATAATGCCTTCCACGCGTTTAGCAGGTACCACGGCTCTCCGTAGAATGACGAAAAATGGCACAGTGCCTGCTGCCCTACTTCTCAAAAATTACAATGATTTATAGCGTAGTGGGTTCCTCGCAAGTGCACTTGTATTGCTTGCCAAGGAAGCCCATAAGCGCATGATCCATTTCCTCGGGGTCTCAGTAAAATTACAATGATTTATAGCGTAGTGGGTTCCTCGCAAGTGCACTTGTATTGGTTGCCAAGGAAGCCCATAAGCGCATGATTCATTTCCTCGCGGTCTCAGTAATGTTCTTCGCACCCCCCCCCCGTCTCTCTCCCACGTCAACGTATGTTATACAGCATGACGGGAGAGGGAAATAGCGACCGCGCGTCACCCAATACAAATTACATAACTGGTGGGCCGTTTAAATTCTAGTGTACTTGTATTGTAGCCCCAAGGGAGCTTACAACGGGCTCTAGAAACGCCGCTCTTCCAGCTTTCACTGTGACTGTGCTGCGATTTCAGCGCAGGCCTGGCGTTTTAGCCTGCCGTCCCACCGCCGCCGGCCGCCTCAGGACTACAGGAGTTCAACGGCTTTCAGGACGACGCCGACAACTGGGTAGCGACCGTGAACGCTTTCGGAGCTCGCAAGGCGTGGACGGAACAGCAGAAGTGTTGTGTAGCCATAGACCGCCTTCGAAATGGTGCCACAGCCTGGCACAGGTACGAAGGCGTGCGGCAGCAGTCCTGGGCGGAGTGGAGCTTCAAGCTCATTGCTGCTTTTAGCAGGACTCCCTACCACCTCTCTGCCACCACCCAGTCCATCCTGACCGCTACCACCGATTTAACTCAGGAGGGATTTCACCTCGAGGCTGCAGCGGTGCGCTGCAGTTCTCCACTTGAGCATTCAGATTCTTCGTCGGTATCCGACGCGAGTTCATCACAGCCAGAGACCACTACTGAATACGGACGTCGGGAAGGGCGTCACTCCGACCACGTATCCGCCGAAAACCTTCCAGACTGTGCAGCTGTGCCCTGCAATACCTCGACGGACTGCTTGGCGTTCCGCCAAGCGGGAGGCACAGCAACAGACTGCAAGGTGGACTTCGCGGTTGGGATCTCATATTCCGCATCGGGATCCACCTCACGAACTTCCTTGCAAGCGACCAATACCCCCTCAATGTCAGAAATGTCAGAGTCGCTGGCCCCAAGCTTATCTTTGCTTGGAGACATGGAGCTCCGACCACCTGTACAACTACAATTACAGAGATCAGGTTTCGCAATGAATTTCCATAACCGTATGGACGTTCCAACACCAAAACCTGACCTGCAAGCAGATAGCAGGAAGATCCTCTCTGACCAGTTGGCGCCACATCTGCAGACTTCACGGCAGTCATTGGCCGAGTGTGGGAGCGTTTGGGCAGACGGAGCCGGCATCGGTCATTCCGGCTACATGATGTGCGAGCTTGCTGAAGACGACAAGCGCACCATTCTGACTCCCGGAGTACCGCCTGAACGCCGCGTTAAGGACCACGAAGCTATTCTCGTTGCCATACAATTAAGCACTCGTTGTTCGGACAGTGACAAACTCGGCCAAAGCATCGAGGTTCCGGCGAACAACTGCAACGACTGCGGCCTGGGATCCAGCAATGATTGCGTTCACACGTACAGATGCGGTACGGAGCCACCAAAGATCACCTTCCGTGGTGGTGACCGCAGAACAAAGAAGGGCGATGACAGCAAAGAAGAGGTAGCTACGTCGCATCCCGATAATCACATCCCGCAGTCTGTCCGAGCTTACGTATTCCGTTCAGAAGAGCTTGGGTGGGGGCTAGTTGGAACATACTGTAGAAAAATTTTTTTAGCGCTGCAAAGTTGAGGACGAAAAAACATGGACAACACAAACGAAGCGCTTCGTCTGTGTTGTCCATGTTTTTTCGTCCTCAACTTTGCAGCGCTAAAAAAAATTTTCTACAGTACGTATTCCGTGTTGCGCTAATATTTTCCGGCTCGGCACGCAAACGTGGATAAACGCCACGCCGCCAAACTGAGACGGTATAATCGTCTGCTAGGCGTGCGATGACCACTGCATCATACCCAGTGTCGCCCACCAGAGGCACTTCTGACCGATCCCCGAACCGGGATCCCCGAACCAGCGTGGCCGGGACCGTCCACCGCGATGCAGCCAGCACGATCCACCAGAGGAACTGTCGACGGCTCCACGCGCTCGCAGTCATGGCCGAGTGCGATGACAAAGAACGATACCGGGGTCGGGCGCGCGGGGACCTGGTTCGAAGTAGACAAAGACGAGGCAGAGAATAGAACAGGTTGCCTGACGAACGGGCGCTGTGGCTGTCTCGCTCACTACAATATATATGGGATTCGAGCCGTCTGCCCCAAGAAATCGCTTAAGCCACCCGTTCAACAAAGGCGTCGTACACTCGCGCACTAGCCCTCTCCTCGATAGGGCACATTACACACACACTGTGCTGCCCTTCACTAGCCCTGGGCAGCCGCTCCTTCTGAGGCATGCGCCATGCGCATCGGCAGTGCGCATGGCTGTGTAACTCTGAACCGAGCCTAGAGAAGGGCGTGGCTCCCAGAGTATACATATGTGTATCCAAGGAAGGGACGACGAAACATTCTTGAAAGCGCACTTACTGAACGTTTTCAAGCTGAAAACATTCAGTATATACAGTTTCGAGAAGGTTTCGGCTTCCCTTCCTTTCATCGGTTACGTCGTGTCCAGCGTGAATAAAGTTCAAAGAACCCTGTATATATATTTAATAATCAATCTTAGTTAGTTCGTTAATTAACTAACATCAATGATGCAGAAGTTTTAATATTCACTTTAGGGCCAAGTGCGTCTTGTTGCATGCAGAGTGCATTCTAAAATGGCCGACTAAACTTTTTTAAAAGCGTACATTCTTCGTGGCAATTTTTTCCGGCGTGTAAAGAAAGCCCCCGAAATATGAAATAAAGCACGTGACTGCACTCATGAGCTGCCGTACTGCAGCACTGTCAGCCGTTCTTCGAGTGAAAGAACCGTAGCGCGGACTGTCAACCTATCGCTTACAAGGGAAGACGGTGCTTCCTTGTCGCGTACGGCGGTCAGAAATGCTGACGCACTGGCAAGCCGACACCTAGAGGCGCGGCCCCTCATTTCGCCATCGTGCGCACGCCGGTTGTCTTGCTCGGAGCACATTTGACAGCGCTGCTGTATTCGGTAGCGCATGAGCGCGGTCCCGTGGTTTTATTTGACATTTGGCGGACTTTCTTTAAACGGCAGAAAAAAATCACCAGGTAGCATGTAGTACGTTGCTGCAAAAAAAAAAATGGATCTGTCGCTTTGGAATACCCTGTACAAAGTAACGCAACTCATTCGGCCCTAAAGTGAATATTAAAATTTTTGGCGGCTAACAGCTACGCGGCCTTTGCTGGCGTATTTTGGGCGTACGCGCGCTAAAGCTCGTTTGCAAGCCTTTCCATGCCATTATCTGATATGCTCTATCCGGTATTCCGCTACGCTTTTGCGTGTAACGGATACCTTAAAATATAAGCAGAGCGCAAAAAAGACGGGACAAGAGACAAGTGCTCAAACGTGCTTCGAGAGAACCGCAGCAGGGAAACTGTTCACGCGATTTCGGACGCGTTTCACATGAAAGACAAGGGCGCAGATTGTGTCAGCAGCCAGACGTCAGTGTGTTTGCTGGGGAGTGAGTTTGAGCTGATTTGGATGGATTCGCTTTCCGATGTGCGCGCAGGCGCCCTTCTGACGTACTGAGTGCATATTTCCTTCATTTTGTATTGTGTTTCGTAATAAACCAGTTGGTAGTGAGCTCGCGCTCTTCAGTCAAGTCGGACGGGTGGCCAAGGCAAGATCCCCCTCTTCCTTGAATAAAGTTCCACTCCCTCTCTCTCTCTGCACGAAGAGACTAAATGGAACAAGATGACCGACATGTTCAAAAAACGGGGGAACAAACGTTTAGGCTGAAAGGGAGCAACGGAAGGACAACCGGCAGCACTTGCTCTCGTCACGCGAGCGCTGCTCCCCTGCAGGACGCCGCAGGCGCCGAAATTTCCATTCACGGGCCAGATTTTAACGCGATAGCGTTAGAGAGCTCGTTTCATAGAAATTCCGCCGTCGGCGTAGGTGACGGCGTCGTTTGTGAGCGAAAAATCGTTCGTGACAGAAAGATCGAGAAAGATGCAAATAAAATAAAAATTGGGGGACCCTTAAGCTTCGCCTTTAAGAGTTGAACGCGATAGCGAAATCCGTCCCCTAGTGCGCACTTCAACCACTAAGTGCATACTTATTAATGTGTATTGTTACACACACGCACGCACACAGACACATACGCGCGCGCGAGCGAATTCTACAGGTTTTTGATCTAAAGCAAGAGTCGCATGGCCTCCAAGATATACGCCGCGCGCTCGCCATCTCGGAGGCCATGACGAGTCTCTCAATACCTCACAGATGGCAGCACATTATCTAGAGTTTGCTGTTTGCTTGATCAACGCCTCCGCAAGCCGGCGTTGGCTTGATATGTTTTCCGCGAGATGGACATACTTGCCCATTTTTGTTTGAAAGTTCGTGTCTGTTTTTAGCGGCAATGGCTGCACTATCCCGCCCTTTTTCGACGTAGTTTGATGGCTTCCCAAATGCGCCTACAAATCGCTGAATGGGCTCGTTTTCGTCGTGACACTTGCCGAACAAAATGCGTTAGGAGACTCCGTACACTACATGGCATTTATGTAGTGCTTTTTTTCTGAAGCAGCTGCAAGTAACATCGTGGCTTTGTGGTAGGACACCTGCTTGCCACGCGAACGGCCCGTGTTCGATCCTGAATGATACCGAAGATTTTATTCTTTATTTTATTTGCTCCTTCCTCGATTTTTCGGTCACGGACGATTTTTCGCTCACAACCAACGGTGCCGACGCCGACGGTGGAATTTCTGCGACACGAGCTCTCTAACGCTATCGCGTTAAAACAATACAAATCTTCTTCACGATTGAGGATCGAACCAGGGTTGTTTGCGTGGCAAGCAAGTGTCCTACCACAAAGCCGCAATGTTACTTGCAACTGCTTCGGAAAAAAACACTACATAAATGCCATGCTGTGGAAGGAGTCCCCTCTCCTCGAAGGACCCCGCTTTGCCTGTGGTCAGTGACCCCTGCACAAACCGGGTAGACAGTTCCGTGGAAGTAGCGCAGGAGTGAGTCTGGCATATATATATATATATATATATATATATATATATATATATATATATATATATATATATATATATATATATATATATAGTCAAGTAGATCCTCCGTGAGAAGTCACAACGTTGTTTATTTCGACGTTTCAGCCAGAGTCTGGCCTTCATCAGGAATGAGGGTACAGTTTGTTGGTGCTCAGCTTTATGCATTCTTAAAGGAGAGAGGATACGCGGAATAAATAAATAAAAAAAAGAAAAAAAAAGAAAAAAATCCAGTGAGAACATGAGGTAGACTTCCCCCTTTTTTTTTTCTCCGGCCGCCCCTTCCACCCCTCCGACGATCACTTTTAAGATGTCCACGGCCTGCATAGGATATGCAGGCCGTGGACATCTTAAAAGTGATCCTCGGAGGTGTGGAAGGGGGCGGCCGGAGAAAAAAAGGATGGGGGGTCTACCTCATGTTCTCACTGGTTTTTTTTTTCTTTTTTTTTCTCTTTTCTTTTTTTACCTCCAATATATTACCTCCACCAAATGTCACGTGGTTTATTCACGTGCAGACGTGAAGGAACGACGAGGAACGTCGAGGGTCCAAAATCCAAGCAAGCGCAAGCTCGGGTCGCGTGGCTACCACTAACGCTGTGGATTGCTTTCTTGGCTGCTTCGTCGTCGTCTGTATTGTTCACTACAATATATGTAATCTCGAAGAAGAGATCGCCTAGCAGCGATCTTTTCGCCGCAAAACCGACGGCCTCAGCGGCTCTGCAACGCGCAGCTCGTGGGTTGTTGGAACGCGGTGCGAGCTGGCATACCGAAAAATAAACGCACGGTTTCTGGACATATCGCCCAAGATCCACTTTCGCGCTCGTATTATCCAAATTTGGGCAAAAAATGTGATCGCATTAGGCTGAAAAACGTGTTATGCAGAATCGTATAAACTAAATTTCGCTGTATATATATATAGTGCAGGGAAGCCAACTGTCTCTAGAACTGAACAAATGCTTATGAATGCTATACAAATACATATATTATTCCGAATGTATTTCGAGCATTTATTCAACGTTGAGTGTCAATCGATTCAAGCATTAAATGAAATTATGTTGGGAACGATTTTTCAAAAATAACTCGGGATGTAAAGGCTTAAAGATATGTGAGCTCAAAGTAAGTAACCTTAGTTTACTCACTGGATTCAGAACGTCAGGCACGACATTTATATTTTATTTTCACTGCCACTTGCCTAATAAAGCAGGCAAAATACATGTGTCTTTGCAATTAGACTTTTGATGCACAGCTAAAAGAATGAAAATTGCGTGGCAAACTAAAGAGACCAAGGTGAACCATTGCTGATTCACGAGCAGGTAGTTTCATGCTCAGGTGCCTCGTGAAACAGGCGCCTGAGGCACCTGTGCCAAGACGCTCTGTCGAACAGGGTGGTGACCTGTGGTTTGAGGAGGCGTTGCCCGTGGTGTTCATTGTCTCAGTGAATTGTATTCAGCAGTACGACGATACCCGTTTTCTTCTGTTTTGCTGATACCCCGTCAACCAAGCATTCGCGATTACATCATTATACGGAAAATTGCAGAGCATAATTTCCCCGCACAAAGCACTACTGCCAAAAAATTCAACTCCAGCACTTGCTAAATGGGTGCCGCAGTGCCACCGTCGGACTGCCGAGGGGCGGCCGGCCCCCTGCTTAGAAAATGGAGGGGGGGGGCCGGGCCCCCCCGGGCCCCCCCTGACTTTAAGCCCTGGCGACACCTTACACCTCCCTTCCAAGATTCGT
Organism: Rhipicephalus sanguineus; assembly: GCF_013339695.2. Classification (NCBI taxonomy): domain Eukaryota; kingdom Metazoa; phylum Arthropoda; class Arachnida; order Ixodida; family Ixodidae; genus Rhipicephalus; species Rhipicephalus sanguineus. The sequence continues at coordinate 310,632,788 of NC_051176.1, read as the reverse complement.
TCATCATAAACAAGATGCAACGAACGAAAACAAAAACAAAAGGTTCGCGCCAGAGGCCGCATCACACAAGGAAAATAAACACGTCACAAACATGCGCCCGAAATGTCGTGAGGCAGCACATATGTGGCACACTTTTTCATGCATGCGAAGGCAGTCAGTTTGAGGGGCAAAAGTCCACCTTCCAACACACCAGCTGCACAAAAGGGCCAGGGAACCCTTCCTGTCACAAGACCGTACGACCCCAGTGATGCCCGGGCTGGCCCCTCATCCCACCATTGAAAGTAGGACAGCGCGCCAAGGCCCTTGAGATGCTGAATCACGCCGTAGCGCCGCAGCGCTAAAGCCCAACGGGTCAGCCCTGGGGCCCACTGCATGTGAGGCAGGAGAGCAGGTTGTGGTCGGTGATGGCAGTTACTTTAGTTCCAAAAGCCCAGACCCCGAATACCCAAATTACCTCACTCCTCGCTTTCAATTGAAGCCCACCGCGCCTGCGTCGGCGTAAACCGGTGAGCACCGAAAGCGATGGGCATCTCGGAGCCGTCATCTTGAACTCGCGTCCAGTACGCATGAGCAGTTACTGCGGATTCATCGGTAGAGACTCGTACAGTGCCTGGAGATTTGGTGGGGCAAGGTATGTGGCTTCGCAAAGAGTTCACTTTAGGGAGCTAAATGCCTCGTCGACTTTTTCGGTAGTGAGCCCTGTCAGCCGCCGAGCTACCCCAGCAAATTCGGGCACGTAACCTCGGTAGTAGCCGCAGAGGCCTAGCGCGATCCCCAACTCCTCCTTTGTGGCATGGCATTTCAATCCCTTAAAGGGCCCCTAAACCACCTGCAATAATTTTTAGAATATTTTAAGTAAACACGCGCATCGTGTGCAGAATGCCGTCACGATTAACGATGCCACACGTGGCAGCGCTACAAGCCGAGGGCGCGCCAAAAATTCCAAGAAACAATTTCTTCTCTCCGGGCTCTTACGGTCAGCCCAGTGACGCGTGTGATGTCAGCGCGTTGCATCTGTGATGCGGTATGCAGGCGATGCTTCGATCGCTCTAACAAGAACCTACGACTTCCGGTTAGTCTGCAACCAGCTGCCCGCGCTCCTTGCTGCTCTTCGTCGTGTTGCTCGTGTGTGCGCGCTTGCGAATCGGCAACTGCGGCCAGTATCGCAACTGTCAAATCGCTAGCGTACCAGCACTCACGCCTAGCGGTCTGATAAGCTGCGCGGACTGAATACGACAGTGTTTTGCGATGGCTTTCACGTATCAGTGCTTGGCTGCAAAAGCGCCGACTGGAAAAACAAAAGACGCGACACGTGTCATCGTACGGGTCCATCATGTTAGCCGTCCACCACGGGCCGGCACTGAAACAACAGCGGTTAGCCGAGAAGCACGGAGTTACAGTGTACTAGAATCATGGAGATCACGGAGTCGCGTCAACCGGAAGTGCCCGCTGTTTCGAAGAACGCGTCAGCGATGACGGTATGTCACGAGAGATCGGGAGGGGGGGGGGGGCTCGGCGACGACGGCAAAGCGGCTTTGGGAGAGGAGACCATCAGACGAGTGGAGGGTACCGAAAGAAAGAGTGAAACGAGCGATCGGAGTGTTTCGATCATCAAACGCCTGTAGCTCCGCTATTACGGCACAGTTTCGAAAAATTATCAAGGCTACGTGTACGTTGTAGACTCGTCTGTACTCGGGGACAACTTTCTATGGCAATGAAGGGAAAGCTACAGAGCCACAATGCACGTATCCTACCGCTAATAAATGTAGTCCCACAATTGCGTGCGTATTTTCTGCGTGAGATATATAAAATACTCCTTCATTTTCTACATGTAGCTTTTTGAGACGGAACGCAGCACGCAAGCGAGATATTTGTATTTATTTTACTTTATACGTTGTCACTTTGCGTTTTTGCCTGCGTGAAAAAGTCGCGCCTTTTACCCGTACCTTGATGGATGAAACGCTAGCCATCACTTTCCACGGCGTTACGCGACGCGCGCCAAACCGGCCGGACTACTTTGCGTAGCAGTACATGTGGAGACGCTCCGTCCCCGTAGCTTTCCCTTCATTGCCTCAGAAGGTTGTCCCCGAGTATACAACTGTCACACCGCTACTAAATTTCGACCTCTGGGTGGTTTATGGGCCTTTTAATGACTTTGATGCTTCCTGTATCTGGACCGTTTCATCAGGTATTACTCAGCATTTCATCGCCGCGTTCCTCGTTGCGCATTTTTTTCGCGTCGCTCTGTTGCTCAGATTTCTCTGACTCGTGGGCGCTCTCCTCGGCCTTGGCTTCGATTACTGTTTCCCGCTCTGATTGGCGGGGTTTTCTTGCGATTGTATCCCCACCGCGGCCAGATGTATCGGTCTGTTCTCCGCTAACGAGGCGCACAACTGTTCCCAGGTGTCGGCGGATATTAAACAGTCCGAGTGGCCGGCCAATCTGTCCGTGAGCGCGCACATTACCGGCGTCGCCTTCTTTACCACTTGGATTGAGGAGCCCGATACCTGTATCGTGAAGGGAATGACAGGGAGTTTTGCTTCCACCTTCTCACCGAAGACTGATACTAGATCGACGGTACCGTGTGGTTTAACGAGATACCCCGGAATACTGCTCTCTCGCACAACTGTGATATCTGCGCCAGAGTCCACGACCGCGTTCAACACTTTCTCTTCGCACTTGAACTGTACAGTGTGAAGCACTGAAGGCCGTTCACCGCTGCTAATTGATACGCGCGCCTTTACCCTCTCTGTACGCTTTTGATCTTCGGGGTTATCTGTGCCCTCGTCATCGAACGGACAGAGGTCTCTGTGATGCCGCCAGCTACCGTAGCTGGGGCACCCTTGCGAGCGCGACTGGTTGTTGCCTCCCATGGACGGCTTAAGGCTGAGACAGTCGGCACGATTTTTCATACTATGCGACGTGCGGCGTCGGATTGTCCGGCATGCGGAACACGACGATTCAGCACACATGGGGCGAAGAACGACGAATCACCTGCAAGCTCCACCCACATACGGCATGCACACTCGGAAGACTTCGTATCCTCGTAATGAAGCACAAAACAAAAACCTTGCACAGCCACCCTTCGTTCTATAAGAAAATAATCAATAAAACTTCGCCCTCGCGAACGACAAACACGTCGCAACAGCCCGCCGTGACTCACGACTCCAATAGCAGGCCTAGCATGGCGGGCGACGACTGTCGCCCACGCCGTTCGCGATCACACGCGAGCTCGCCATAGAGAGCTTGTTTTTGCCAACACGATTAAGCTTTGTACTCCCATGTAATGCGTTTGCATAGGCTATTAACTTTCTCGACGTCATCGATGTGAAGAGCAAAGGTGGCAGCGTAGCGAGCCGGCTCGCCGAGGCGCCGGGGCCGCTGTGTTTACCTGCGAAATGACCTTGCAATGCTGCTCGCGATCCCGCTAGTGGTTTGGAAACGGGCGCTGTCTCGCAGAAATGGCACACTTCAAACATCACTTTCTTCAACTGAGGAACTATTATTTCATCTCCAACGAAACTTGTGTAAACACTTGGGAACCCGACGTTTCGGAACCGGCTTGGTTCCTTCCTCAGGGGGGACTGCGGCGACATTGCACCGGCGTCTTGAAGGCACTCTCGCGGCGGTCACTGTCCCCACACATTACCGCGGAGTCCATGCGCATACACCGCGGGGAGGGTTCCGAGTGAACGGTTGATGTTTTGAGTGGTTTGCTGAATGTGCCACGACTCCAGCGGCAATCTCCTCCTCCATTGGCTTTCACTTGCAAGGATGGCCGTTCCGTTGAAGTCTATTTTGTAGTCAAACTTCTCGGTGGGTTCGGGGACGGCGCTGCGCTCTTTGTTGAATTTCCGGACGTCATTGACGTGTTGTCTGATTCGTTCGGGAAGGTTTTTGGTCTCGCCGATGTACGATGAGGGGACTCGGCGCACGGTATTTTGTATACGACGCCGGGCGCCCTGTCGTTTGTTGGTCGGTCTTTGGGGCGGGGAAGGAAGCGGCCCAGCGTGCATGAAGGCACATGCGCGATTTGCACACCTTCTTTTCTGAAAATCCGGGCCAACGCCTCGCTGGCTCCCTGGACGTATGGGACCGACACGAGTTTCGGAGAGCCGTTGGTCAATACTGACCGGGAGTTGCGCAACCTCTTTGCTCTGCGCAGCGGGCGACGGATCGAATGAAATTTTCGGATATCCGTTTTTTCTGAAGTCCGCAATTACGCCAGCCTCTTCTTTCCGGCGTTCCGTGTCAGTGGAGCATATCTTTTTGGCTCTCTGAAGTGAAGTGGTCACAACGAGGTCTTGTGGGTGGAGGGATGAGAGGAATTATATTGAAGGTATCGGCCGGTGTGCGTCGGTTTCCTGTGAACGGAGAACTCCAAGTCACTGCCCCTTCTTGCCACCTGGGCGTCGAGAAAAGGGAGGGTGCGGTCGCGTTGACACTCAGCCGTGAACTGTATGGCTGGGTGACCAGAATTTAGGTGCTGTCTGAAGTTTTAAATTTCAGACATCTTCACGACACAAAAGCTATCGTCCATATAACGAAGAAAGAGCTTGGGTCGCGGCGAGAACGAGCGAAGTGCTTGCACTTCTATATGCTCCATGGTCAGGTTTGCCATTGTGACAGAGATGGAGGCTCCCATTGCGGTTCCACTGTTTTTCCTAAAAATCGTTCCTTTGTCGCAAAAACACATGCTGGACAGGCAGAACTACAGTAGGCGCCAGAGTTTGCCAACAGTGAGGGGGGTACTCCGACTCAAGCTATCGCCACCCTCAGAGCAGCACGGGCAGAGGATAAAAATGAAGGTCCCGGTACATTAGTGAACAAAGATACGACGTTGAACGAGACGAGGCTCTCGTCTTCGTCGATACTCTCCTCTGATGCTAGCTGCACGAAATGGCTGGAGTCGCGGACATGAGTTGGGGTCTTCCGGGTGAGAGGGGCGACGATTCGGTGTAGGAAATTCGAAAGGGCTCGGCATGTAGAGGAAGTGAAGTTGACAATCGGTCGGAGGGGGACGTCATGCTTGTGAATTTTTGCTGGTCCGTAGAAACCCGGTGCGGAGCCGTTGCGGCAGATTAACCTTCGGTAGAGAGTTTTTAGTTGTGGGTGGTGCTTGAAAATTTCGGCGAGTAGCTTGTTTAGCTGCGTTGCTTCGTTGGATCCTTTCTTAGCTGCATATATGCGTCCCCCTATAACAGAGCCAAAACCTTCCGGTCATAGTCCCGGCTGTCCAACAGCACCACAGTTGCACTTGTCGGCGGGGAGGATGACAATGCTTTGAACTTGTCGGAGTTCCCGAAGTGCCTGGCTCTCCTCTGCGGTCACGTTCGTTTTCCCTTGTGACAGCAATTTCGAAAGGATTCCAATCGATTTTAGCCTAATTTCTTCTCTGGCGCTTGGCCTCACACTCTGGACGGCTTCCTCTACCGCTGTGACGAGTTTCGATGGACGGGGCGTCGTTGACACGTTATAGCCGTGTCCCTTTGCCAGAACAGAAGTTTCCCGATGAGTGAGTGGGCGGGATCACAGATTGGTGACAAACCTTGGATTTGGGTTGCCTTGGGGGCGAACCCCGGTCCAACAGGTGAGAAAGTTTCCTATCTTGCGTGGTCCGATGCCTGTCCGCAGGCGACGCCGCCACGGAGTCCGCGAATGCGTCGACCGGAGGCATCAATACAGGGATGCGGTGCTGCAGTGGACTTTTGGCGAAGAACAGGTCCAATTCCTTTTTTCCGGAGAGAGGCGTTGATCTCGTGCAGACTGGCGTTGATCAGCCCTTGTTCTGCTGTCATGACCATTTCCACACCTTCGAGGGTCGAAAGAGGCCGTTTCAGGCGTAGGTTTTGAGGGACGACTTTCCTATCTTTGCAGGTGCGATTGAAGTCCAGATGAGTTTTGAAGACTGAGATGCCTTCCTTGATGCGTATGCAGCGCTTCACTAGCTGCATGCTATCGCGGCCGAAGTCTTGGCTGATTGCCTTGAAGGTAAACATTAGACAGAAGTCTGTCTGGTTGGGTAAGTAAACTGAGAAACTACTATTTCATCTCCAACCAAAGTTGTGTAAACACGTAAGAACCCGATGTTTCGGAACCGGCTTGGTTACTTCCTCAGGGGGGACTGCGGCGACTTTGCAGCGGCGTCTTGAAGGCAGTCTCGCGGTGGTCAATGACCCCAGGCACTACCGCGGAGCGTAGTCCATGCGCATACACCGGGAGCGGAGGGGGGAGGGTTCCGAAGTAACGGTTGATGTTTTGAGTGTTTCACTGAATGTGCCACAACTCCAGTAGCAATCTCCTCCTCCATTTGGTTTCACTTTCATGGCCGTTCCGTTGAAGTCTATTATGTGGACACGCGGCGTTCTGTGTCAGTTCCACTGACACGGAATGCCGGAATGAAGAGGCTCTCGTAAATGCTGAGCTCAGAAAAAACGCATATCCGAAAATTTTCATTCGATCCTTCGCCCGCAGCGCAGAGCAAAAGAGGTTACGCAACTCCCGGTCAGCATTGACGGACGGCTCTCCGAAACGCGTGTCGGTCCCATACGTCCAGGGAGGCAGCGACGCGTTGGCCCGGATTTTCAGAAAAGAAGGTGTGCACACCGCGCACGTGCCTTCATGCACGTTGGGCCGCTTCCTTCCCCGCCCGAAAGACCGACCAACAAAGGACAGGGCGCCCGACGTGGTATACAAAATACCAGGAGCCGAGTTCCCCTCATCGTACATCGGCGAGACCAAAAACCTTCCCGAACGAATCAGACAACACGTCAGCGACGTCCGGAAATTCAACAAAAAAAGAAGAGCGCAGCGCCGTCGCCGAACACGCCGAGACGTTTGACCACAAAATAGACTTCAACGGAACGGCCATCCTTGAAAGTGAATCCAAATGGAGCAGGAGATTGCTAGTGAAGTCGTCGCACATTCAGCGAACCACTCAAAACATCAACCTTCCCTCGGAACCTTCTCCCCGGTGTACGTACACGCCCTACGCTCCGCAGTAATGCATGGGGTCATTGACCGCCACGAGAGTGCCTTCAAGACGCCGCTGCAAAGTCGCCGCAGTCCCCCCTGAGGAACGAACCAAGCCGGTTCCGAAACGTCGGGTTCTTACGTGTTTACACAACTTTGGTTGGAGGTGAAATATTAGTTTCTCAATTTACTTACCCAGCCAGATAGACTTCTGTCTAACGTTTGCCTTGAAATCACTTTGTTCAATCAGGAATTATTTCACGTCACAAACAAGTGTACTCGATGTTTATCACGCCACCGCGAGCGGCGACGTCGGGAAATGCTCCGAGGCTCGACTCCTCAAACTCGCCTTGGCCACAGTCACCGGAGCAGCGACAGGGAGAGGATGCCACCAGCGGCATGACGACACACGTCTCCCGAGCTGTCAATGGCTGCGGCCGTCCGACAGTACGATGCGGCGACGAAAATATCTGGCAGGTTTGATGCATGCCGGGCATGCGATGCGGCGGTCCGATGCGATGAAACGTCACCGCTCCGGCTGACGCACCGCCGCGTCGGACGTCGCATCGGATGGAAAATCGCACCATCTGTCCTGGCCTTTACATGTGAGTGTGTTTCGGGGATTTGCGCTTTTGTTTAGTGTGCCTGGCGCAGCATAGCCTCAGCTGCTTTTGCGTCATAAGAATTACCTAGCTTCTGTTTATTCGTCATGGAGCTGAATGTCTGCTGACATTTCAAGACAACAACAGTGTTGTGTATTTTGCTGGTGAGTGGAACAAAGAGAACGTCTTCAGCTATTCTAAAAAGACAGGGCGTGCAAACACGGACACAAGAAAGAAGTCAGGACACCACAAACGCCGACTAACCCTGTCTTTTTAGAATGAATACTTACCAACTAGCTCAGCTCTCTGTTATTCTAAGTCTTCAGCTATCTGCAAAACGCATGTTTGCTTGCCTGCTAAAAGATTGTGCCTACATGAGCTTGCAAGTGAGTAGTGACGAGCTGCGCTGCATTTGCGACAATATTTACTGCTTGTGAGGTGTATGCACCTACAGACTAGCATTGCTTGCGGTGTTGTCAACCACCAAATGTGTCTTTGTTCAGCGCATGCGCAATACGTGTTGACTTCGCGAGCGGCTGGCTCAATGTTATCTCTCTAAAGACAATGTTGTGTGCTATTGCGCTATCAAAAACAACATGATCGGCTCTTTCTTATTCACCGCATCATATGCTAGCTGTATCGGACAAATTTATCACCGCCGGCATCCTCACTTGCGGCCTCTCACAAAACAGTGCCACTGCACTTTTGCTGTGTGTGGGCCTTTGCGCAGTAATACCGATTTCGTAAAAATGACTTTGAGGCGGCGTTGTTGCTTTCTTGATACTGGCACTTGTCCCTCACTGGCTTTATATAACGTTAACAACGGCTGGGTGTTGAGGCTGCGGTTATACTGCAACCTTATTTATGGATGCAGTATATGTAAATAAAATTAATGTGTTGTCGCATCATTGACGAGCAACTGCTTCACCTCCACGCGGCATGCATTATTTGACAAAAGAGCCATATCAAACGAGGACTTCGCATGTGGACAGAATTTTGTAAACAAATGTCTTTCACATTTTTTTTTAATTATGGCAAACCTTCACGAAATTGAACGTCCTCAGATCCATACATAAATGTAGTGGGATCGTATCAGTACGGTCTTTATTATTCTGCATCGAGAAATATGTATACGCAGTGAATCATTGCTGAAGCTTAGCCGTTCAAGTCACGTTTTCACTTTAATCGAGAGAAATTCCATGTCGCCTTACAAACCGCAATATAGCCATTTGAGTTTTACCTCTTGTGCATACGTAGGTTGATTCCCACTTGGCTGCCTTTAGCCAGATTTCGCTGCAGCTGTATGAAACGAGATTTGATGCGTGTTATTTTTTTCGGCAGGTCTACGATGATTTTCACATGTTTGTGGATACCGCAGATAATAGTGTTGTCCACCATGGTGCAAAAATAAAGAAGTCAGGTGAAATTCAGTAAGCGCGGATTTTGTGTACATGTTACTATATGAAAGGATCGATTTTTTGGACAAACTCTACATGTATTCACGAGCGAGTAAATGTATCACAGCACATAGCTACGCTGGCACTGACCATGTGACATGGCTACGCTGGTCCGTGTCTGTGCCTATACTATTACTGGTTGTCAAAATTCTGCATGTATTCATTGGAGCGATTGCTGTTGGTACTAAAAAGCCAACTTGGAAGATTTGTTTACACTGGTGCTACTGAGAGCATATTTTGCTCATTGACATAACACTTGGGCCTAGATTCACAAGGCTGTCCATGTGCAGGCTTTCGTAACAGTATTTCGTGACTGGCCTGCACCCTGGTTTTTTCACCTTGTTTCATGCGTTGACCAGTCCCACTGCATGCTTACCAATCACACTCTGACAAGCTCTCCCGTTCAAAAGTTCTGAAAGAGTGCTGTCGGGCTCCATGTGTATCTCCTTTCTGTTGTGAAACACGGAAGTGTTATGCTAAGGTTGGCAGTATCACAAATGTGTGTTAGGGGCGAAGCTCCTTAAGGCGGCACCCGTTCGTCCGCCGTAGTTGTCGTAGTCGTAGTGCGTAACCAGTCGTAGTAGTAAAGCGTAGTAAAGCTAGTACCACATCTTGACCTCCAAGGTGGTGCCGGTGGGAGATTTCTCCTGTGCGTTGTTGAACAATAAAAAATTCGCAGCGTGCGCGTTAACTAAAAGCCGAATTCTTCTGTCTCTCATTCCCCATTAGCAGCCATTGGCATGTTCCAGTAGGAAACGTTAGTAGAAGTAGAAGTGTAAGTGTTAGCTAAAAGCCGACTTGTTCTGTCTCTCATTCCCATTAGCAGCCATTGTTTACCTCCAAGATAGTGCCTGGTGAGATTTCTCCTGTGCGTGATTAAACAATAAAAATTTTGTTAACCGCCGTTGATTGATGAAATAAACCAATGAAAGACGCCAGATGTTTTCTAAAAGCAAAACGAAAGAACGCCAGATGTTTCTAAAGCAAAACGAAAAGACGCCAGCTGCTTAACGAAAGACACCAGATGTTTTCTAAAGCAATGGTTTTCTAAACAGTGAAAATTCACAGCGTACATGTAAAATTAAAGTGAGCTGCAAGTCGTCATATCTCATCGAACCTTTAGTATAAACGCGCCCGATCTCACGTCGGTGATGATGTACTGGGCAGAATTCACGGAAGATTCACGGTTTACCGATGAACCTCCGCAGCTTCGCCCACTCATCATTCACTCCGTGGATATGCTGTGATTTTTTTTATCGTGAAGTCTCTACAAAAATATTCATGGTTTCGAGCAGGTTCTGCATGCCTGGCTAGTGTTTGCAGGTATTATACGCTTCAAGCACCCTGAATGCAAACATGTATGTTTATGATAGATGACGCAGCAGCATATGATAGAACAATAGGATCCACAGCCACTATGTACACAAGCCAAATATGTGCTTTAACACAAGCAGACGGCACGTAATATTGATCACACATATGATAGTGCTTAGGATGCCCCATTGGTGAAAGGCTAATTGAAATATCACTCAGTTATTCCAAGGAAAAGGGAAGAATTATACTACGAGTATAGCTTCAACTGTCACAAATATACTGCCTACTTGAGATGACACAAACTTTGTGCCAAAATCCTGCTTTCGTGGTAACCGACATCTTTTGAAGAGCACCCACCACATCAACAGTCATACGGCTTGCCACATAACCTTTGTCCTCGCCCACCATTATTTTCATATTTCATTTCACGGTAGACTACCGTGAAAATTCTGTCGCGTACGTCGTCAAACCCTTTCAACCGGACACGTGTGGCACATACCCCTTACCACGGGCCGCGGTGTACGCGTATGCGCCACAGGTGATTGACAGTTTATATCTACCCAGGAATGGCGAGAACAGACATTGATAACTTAAATGCGAGAGCGTTAAGAAAAACAGACATCGGCGTCATATCAGATTAACGTCGGTGGTTCCAGCGTTGGCTCCGCTTTTATAGCAGTGTAATAAACATTGCATTTGTATTCCTATGATTTAGAAGCTATATTGGAGCATTACTCGACCCCGGACGAATGCATTAACAAAAGTTACGTATGATATTCCCATCATCACACCGTAAAGTGCACTTAGTCCGCAAGAAAGGCGCAGTGTCTTCTTCATTTCTTACGAGGCTGGGCGTCATCCTCATGCTAACCGACGATGACGCCAGATTGATTGACAGCCGCTTTGTAGACTAGGCTACGTAGGCCACATACACCCAGGTAGTCTACGAATACGACAAGCGCCATCCACTGATGTTGGTCTACGTAGCTCTATCTAGGCCTACCAGCCTCGATGGCTTATATGGAGAGACAGTTTGTCGACGAAATGACCGAGGCATTCACATTTTGCAACAGCTGTACTATACCTCATACTTCACTATACATGGACCCCTCGTCACCGCTATCACGACCTGATCCGGTAACAAGTCATGACCAGCTGCTGGTGCTCACTGATCACGGTGATGTTGACCTTGTTCAAGAACTGTCAAGAACCTCTTCCACACATGACCAGGGGTTCGTGAAACGTGCGTGCGGTCTCCATCATAAGGGACAAGTATAAGCACTACATATCAGCTTACCGCTTCTGGTGTTGGTACTACCCACGTTGCCATGGCAGCTTTACCCAACTGTAAACAACTGGTTATATAACACATATGCGGCTCTTCAACATATATGTGTGCGCATAAAATTATCAAAATCTTTAGCGTCGTTTTGTAACGTTTCGCTCAGTAAGAAAAATTACGCCACAGTCACCTTCCAGCCGCATGCTTCGCATAACATCGACTCCCACGGTACATGGGACATGCCCAATTTTTTCTTCCGCTGCTGCTAAACAATTCGCCCGAATAGATGCTCAGCGACGCTGCCACCGGGATCCAGAGGTTCGGGCTGCCAACGCAGAATCGATCCGCCGTGACACGTGCATACCTCGCACAAACTGTTTGCCTCGTATATCGCAAAATCAAAATACCTCAACCTTATCATTACATCGATGATTTTGTATCAATAATTGCAGAATGTATTCTGTTCTAAAATAGGCAAACGGCGATCAAGTTCTAAACTCTTATCTTCGTTTTCTCTTCTAGATGACCATGTTGCCATTAGTTTACAAACAATATTGTTCAGCGAATATTTAATGTTTGAAATACGGTTTTCTTTTGAATTCACCGTTAAGCATTCCCACATTCCAATCGTTAGTTTTCTTCAGCAGTAGGTGACAAATGTGTACGCACTTTTTTTCACATTCTCACGACGTGGTGTCTCTCTCTTGCCAGGAAGGGGATCCTCCTTGAGACCTTGTACGAGACCTTCCTGGCGGTCGAGTAGTCCTGGAGCAATGTACAGGCGTTCTCATGTTCGCCATGGCGGGCCTAGAACATAGGAACAATAATTTAGCCCCGCCTCGAAGATCTTGAAAATCACCGGAACAGCGACACACGCTGCTCCTGTGGGCTCCTCCTGAAGCAAAACCATAGTTTGCATTTGGCCTTGTTTCGTTCGGCCTTGTCTCATAAAGCAGATCACAAAGGACACACGAGAATCCTTGCGCGAACAGGAACACTACAAACATGATCGAGTAGAACACTTACTCGTAAATATTAAAGTTCTTCTCAAGTAATTGATGTTTTCTGTCACACCAAATGAATGGGATGCAGTCGCCAGGCTGATTCCTCGGACTAACTTATCTGTTTCCCTAAAGGCCTCACGAAAGCACACAGAAATATTAGTAGGTCCTTTGGTGCGCCAGCGAACACCGGTTATGGTTCAGAGACCGAGTCTGAACCCACAGTCTACAGAACACAGCACTTCTATAGTGAACTTAGCCCGTCACGCACATTCCCAACGCATGCACACTTGGCCAGTTGCATTGCATTAAACCACAGATGGGTTTCAGCAAATATCCGGAACAATTAACGACAAGCACTATAAGTACATGCACATACAGGTAGCTTTCACAAGCGGCGACGGCGCAGTGCATTCTGGGTAACCAGCGATATTGTTGTCATAGCCAACCAAGCCGCCGATAAGGCAAGAAATTTTTCACGAGTACCGCGTAGCCGTTACGTGACGTCGCATTATTTACCTCATTCGTCATATGAGATTTTCGGTGCCATATATATTAAGCAGCGCTCGGTGTCGCAGTGCAGGGCGTTCGTAACGCAGCCCGGTTTCAGCCTTCAGACGTGTCCGCAGGGTAAGCTTGTGAAATTTTGAACTGGTAAAGAGCCATCAGCAACAACACGCGAGTGCAGCCAAAAGTTCTGCGAAGAAGATTTCCGCTTCGGTGTGAAGTTGCGATGTTCGGTGAGTAGCGAAAAGCGCACACTGCGACGATCGCACGTGCACGCTGCCCAGTGCGCCACGGTACGTACCAAAGATATGACAATGCGTGAGTGCACGCAGTGTCGCTTGAGCCGACGTTTCGACAAGCGCACGTGTCTTCTTCAAGGCTACAACTGGGCACCCTTGAAGAAAAGATGGACAAAGCGTCATCCCCACAACTAGGCCAGTGCGCCGGTCAGAAATCGCTGGCGGCGGGGCGGTGGTGCTCCTTTCCACCTCCGGCAACGACTACACTCTTAGCAAACGACCGCTTAAAACAACGCATATAAGGCGGAAAGTAGGTCAAATTTTCGACGCTTATAAATGGCTCTCTAAGCGGCCTACTTATACGGCTCTTTCATGCGGCCCTTCTTTATACGGCCTCTGGCTAAGCGGCTCTTTCTTATGCGGCCTAAGTTTATGCGGCTCTTCCATATGCGAGGCCATCTCGTTGCCAGAAGGCCGTTTAAAAGTGACCGCTTAGAGTAACGCATACCGTCGATTTGGTTAAGCGGTATTTCAGGTCAAATCTGTCCGGCTTATATACGGCTCAATATGCGGTCGAAATATATGCGGTACTTTTCGCAAATCTTTAAAAAAAGAAATTCTTCTACATTGTAGTTGATCGTGCAGTGTTCCTCTTTTTTTTTCTTTTGTTCTTTTCAGCCTTCCAACTCATGAATATGCATTTACACATCACAAGAACACTGCACAGAGAGTCACAAACCATAGCAACACACACACTCCACCACGGGGATTTGAACCCAGGCCAACCGCGTGACAAGCAGACACTGTAACCACTACGCCACCGCACCACACGATCTGGGTGGACTTCCGCGGCTTTATATATGCACTTCACGTTATCTTAGACGATTTTGCGATCGGCTACAACGCTATAATTGCGCGTCCCGCACGGAGGCAGAGGTGAACAATGAACGATGCGTTTCCGAGTGCATTTCCATTTGCCGGCATCATACAGCAGCAAAACGTGCCCTGTTGTGCAACCAGCCGCCAAAGAAAAGTTTTCTGCGATGTTTGACGCAGTACAGGCGGTGGAAGTCAGCTGATCTCATCTCTACTTGGCGAAGTACAGTCTCCCACGTCCTCCGCGAGCATCGCGTTGATGACGGTGCGTTTATGCGGACAGTATTATGTAGAGGTTCATCTCAGAGAATCGGATTAAAACACATAATCGCTTATTCGCGCAACAGATGGGTTTGGTGTAGTGCAGCGCGTACGAGGCGACGGACCAGTTTTCAGAACGGGCGCGCTCATTTCTCTCCCGAGTATAGCATAGACGATGAAGAAACGTTGTTGTTTAGTCGAAAGAACAACGAGCCTTCGCAGAAAAAGAATGCAGTCTCCCGAGCTCGAGGCTGACGGCGCCGACGAGCGATGCCGTGGAATTGTCATGCTGGGGAGGACGGCGGGTCTGAGGTTGTTCGTTCTCGTGGTTCGTTCGTTGTTGACAGTTGGAAGTGATGCTCCCCTTGGCTTCCATAAACGATGAAACGTAGTGCATGACTGGCGCGGAAAGAGCACGCATGAAATCGCTTGCATCACCCGTTAGAACATATGTTTCCTGCCAAGCGTCGCATCAAAAGAAGCTAGCAATGCTTGAAATTGAATGAAGTCACAATATTATCCAGCTTTCAAGGATAAAACCATGCTATTTCTTCAAAAGTCAGAAGTGGCCCGAAGGATTGAGAAGGATCATGTGAACATTTATACTGAATAATGCAAAGATTAACTTGAAGCATTCTAATATTTAATAGGCGCTGTTAAAGCTAAATAACAACTCCAAATTAAATATGCACTTGTTTTGCACCTTGAAGGTTCATGAACGTTAAGCTCTATAACATGCCTCAGTTGACCGCATATCAGCGCCTAAGAGCGATCTGGTGGAGGTCCTGTGTTGGGGAACATGGCAGGTTGAAGGTTGTTTTCGTATTCCACCCATTGTCGACGAGTGAAAGTGATTCTTTCCTTGGCTACGAGATGTGATCGGAGCGACAAGGGCCAGTATTACTTCACTCCACGTCATCCAGTCAAGTATGCGTTGAGCTTAACGACGCTTTAACGTATAAACTAGCAAAATGCTAGAAGTGGCTGAACTCGGGCAGTAATCTTGACTTCTAGGAATAAATGTTCACCTGTCTTAAAAATGTGCAGTCAGTAGCATCCTGCTTGATTCGGATAATGGGACACGACATGCAAACGTATAATACTAAATAGCAGATATAGAGGAACAATTCTTATACTCAGTAGGTGTCATAATTGCAAATAACAGCTGCAGATAAAAAGCACGCTTTCACACTAATAGCACACCCATAAATGTTGAGCTTTACGTGTCCCAGTCAACCTCCCTCATGTTCGATACCAGGGGCGTAGCCAGAAATTTTTTTCAGGGTTGGGGGGGGAGTCATCCATGCTTTATGCATGTTTGTGCATGCGTTTGCATGTCTCTGTGTGTATATATATGCAAGCAAAATTGAAAATTTTCGGGGGGGGGGGGGTGAGTTGAACGCCCCCCCCCCCCTTTGGCTATGCGCTTGTTCCATACCAGGTAGCTTTACGTGTACCTTTATTTAAATATAAGCTGTCAGGCAACATCCTTAGCTTTGGCTGGTACAGCAGCTAATACAAACTGTGCTTGAGAATTCAAGATTTATTGCCAGTACCAACACTAGCCATACACAATAACATTCTGTAGTAGTTCAAACGCAAGTGTTGCAGCTTTTTTTCAGAATTAGCAGCTCATATAGCGCTCACATAAGCATGCAGACGTACACGTCTAAATGTGCAGCTATTATTCTTTTTTGCGAACTGCGCGAAATAAACTGGCACAAGGAGACGCACGGACACGCGTCTTCCTTGTGCCAGTTTATTTCGCGCAGTTCTTTGTACTCATGAATTACCAACTTGCCCAGCGATCAATTCTTCGATATTATCCTTTACATGCAGCCCACTTCCATGGCAGTTACCACGGCACACCATCTGTCAGACATCGTGCCACATGAAGCGTATTCGCATATAGCACTAGACTTGTCCTTCACTAAATGTTGAGACCTGAAATGTATTTGTTCTTTTTCTGGCATCATTTCAAAACATGACCTTTCCCTTGCAGTGTTGAGACATATCTTTGCAGTAAGTTAGGCGTTGTGTCCAAATCCATCGCTGTGCCAGCCTGGCACTTAATTATGTATGCATGGGTCCCTTATTTCCATTCTGTGCTCCAAGCCCTTTCCTTCACCCATTACTGTAGAACTGTGGAATTTAGGTGTTTCATCTGGCAACGCTAATTGTTGTTACATTTTGTGCCATTTCTTCGAGTACCCATGCCAGTATTTAGTGCATTAAGTGAATGAAGGAACATGTTATGTTGCTGCGCAGCTGCACACTCAGCAGAACAATGAGATGCAGAGCCATGAGAGAAAATATAGAGAACATTGTCACGGTACAACGCAAACACAAGACAGTTAAAAGTTCTAGAAGAGTAGGACAGCTTGTTGACACAAAAAAATGGCAGGCACAAACATGTCTAACAAGACAGAAACTTGGGCTAGTTGGTTGTCCTTCATGATGAACCAGCAGCACAACCACACGCGGACAGAGGAAAGGTACACGAAACACAGCACTCTGTTGTGTGCCTTCTTTCCTACTTCCGTGTGTGGTTGCACTGCCGATTCACCATGAATGAAAAACATGATGTTTTCGGCAAAATCCCGAAGACCCACTAGATGTTGATGTTCACTGATGTCCCCATTGTCTTTCTCGCCTGCAGAGCACACGCGTCAATACATATACAATAGGATGCATCGTAAGGGTTCTTCACCTATATGCTCTATTGATGGAGTAATAGGGCATTGTGTCAACTAAATAATCAATGTAATAATAAAATCACCCTAAAATATATGCCATATTCCTTATTGCTCAATTCTCAACCTCCACGTATTCCACTTCAGCACCTATGAACATAATGGCCCCCTAAAGGATCTCTGCAGTAGTTTCTCTGAAGTAGTTTTCAAAGCTGTTATTGGATTAGATTAAGCTAACTGAATCTCATGAACTTATCCTTTCAAAACAAATAAGGGGGCAGTCCACTTGTTATTTTCTAGCAAGCTACTTAGCAATTTGGCCTTGAACGTGTGCACTTTCCTTACACTTGTGTCCCAAAAGCAGTCAGTGGCCTATCGGTTATCAGTGAAAATTTTCTTTATGAACAGCCTTACAAGTTCAGTAATGCAGCATTGTAATGGATGTATCATTCTGACATATAGTTTATGCATTCAAAACTCTTCAGTTGAAATTCCTAACCCGTTTCTCCATCAGTAATGATCACAATTGCTATGCGACTCTCGGTACCACCATCTGCATGCATGGATTGATGCCTTCTGCAATGCTTTAATCATGCATCTTATCACTGGCCCTGTGATCTCACAAGTCACCTGTGTCCTTCTCTAGACAGTAACAGCTATAAATATTTTGCATAACTTAACTAGTGTTTTTTCCAAACAGCATGACTTACCTCTATTTGCACAGTCAGTAAGCCTGAACACACAGTGCACACTTTTGTAAATTGACATATTTTATTTTCAATTACAAACAAACCTGAGCAACAATGTATACACCAATAGAGCGTTTGTAAACTAATAAGTGAATCTTACACTTTTACAGAAACAAGGTAAACAAAACAACTGCGAAAGAGGTGATCAAATAATTGAACAGAACGATTGTTGTTTTTCTATGCTTTAGGGGTTTCAGGCCTTCTCATCTGACTAGAATTGATAATGACCTAGCTTGAGTTTCAGCACGCCTATACGTAGAAAAAACTCTACTTTATTGCAGAGTGCAGGTCAATACATACATAGAAA
Organism: Rhipicephalus sanguineus; assembly: GCF_013339695.2. NCBI lineage: Eukaryota > Metazoa > Arthropoda > Arachnida > Ixodida > Ixodidae > Rhipicephalus > Rhipicephalus sanguineus. The sequence continues at coordinate 310,614,528 of NC_051176.1, read as the reverse complement.
ATTGCACCACATAAATGGCAGGAGCTACCTAAATGCCTTCAATTATAATAACTTTACTTAAACACAATAAGATAACACAGAATTGACTAGAGTAACAAAGAAGTATTGAAAGTAAGTGAGCCTTGATCGATGTCATATATGTAGCCTTGGAAACAGATGAAGGGCTTCAGGTGTGCTTCCTGACTGTTTCTGGCACTTAATTTGCAATATATGAGTAGAATACACAGTGAAAAAAATTCTGTTCTATATCATGAGCTGTGTAGTGCACGTAGGTACTATGATTTATCACAAATGTATGACTAAACTAGATACCCTCTATATTAGTAGGCCTGAAGTTTGAGGACGCAGCTTTTCTGTAGGTAGTGGGTAATAAAATTTCAAAGCATAGGTATCAGCTGTGCATGAACGACAAGTGATATGCTAATATAATGCCCTAATAAATAGGACTTTTCATAGTTTATGCATCAGAAATAATATGATGACTGTGTATGTTATACTTCGAGGAAAACTACAAAATGAACAATGAATATGTATATATGAACACACACACATACAGTTATTATTGCACATGATGTCTGTCACAGATTCCCATGCTAGTGTACCTGCTACTCAGGTATTCTCAAAAGAAAGCGCATTGAAAAGTGCATGGACATAAAACGAACTTAAATGTCTCTAAAGTTTGTGAAAATTCAGCTAGCCAGCAGCCTTATCTACCCAGCCTAACAATGTAACAAAAAACACAAACACAATAAAACTGCACAAAAAAGAACGTAAGTTAGGCGGCATCCTTGAGCTTGTCGAGAATCTTCAGCAGATTACTGCTTGCCCAGCAACGTGGAAAACTTTCTTCCTTGTGGAGTAAACTTTGAATTAGTCCCGATGTTTGGGCGAAAGCAGACGGGTAGGTAACATCCTTTATGTTATGTACGGTCAAACACCAGAAAAGTGCCTTCTCAAGCGTGCAGTCATCTTTCAGGGTAACATGCTCGTCCTCAGCACAAAAAATAAGCTTTGTTGCCTTGCTCCAAACAATCATGGGCCCTGGCAACCCATGGACATCTGCAAGATACTGGAAAAAAGTAATAAAAACTAATATATGTTTTATGTTCTGCACAGCACACCTTTATACAAAAAGCTAACAATTCAGAGGTAGTGGATGGATGAATGCCAGCACTAAAATATTACAAGCTTTATATGCAAAACCGTGCATAAATTGAGATTTTTATGGGCGTGGTTTACGCCAGAGTAAATAAAGCAGTTTCAGCAACCCCGATAGACAGCTATAGGTGCCACTGCTTGAAATTTTGCTAATGCATTCAAAGCAGCCACAGGTACAATGTCAGATCTCACAAGTGTATAAGCAAGCGTTTCTTTGTGTTTCGCACGCAATGTTCATATCATATATCTGTTCCATGAAAATGGGTAAAAACAGCAGCCAAATTAGTCTACTGAGACCACAAGTTATGGAAAGCCGAGCCTTGGCTTGCTCCAATAGTAGGCTGAAGCCACCTCTCAGTGATGACATATAATAGGTGGTGACAGATGGCATGTGTGTTGGGCATGCCCTTTTGCACTAAACTTGAGTGCTGTAGTGTCACGCTCACAGGGCAAACCTAGAAATACCTGGTTTCTGTTTCTGTTAGGAAATGGAAGAACCACAGGACAATCAAAAAGGCCCGAATGGATTGCCTACATCGACTTACATGATTGCTTATGTGTGTACGCTTTTGTGCATACAGATGTACTTGAACTATCTTAAACTATTTTAAACAAAGGAATTGATTGGACCCTATTCAATGGCAGAAAAGGAACTCTGCTACAAACAAGGTGGACGTAGCGACAGAGTCCACATTGAAAAAACTAAAGGCCATGTCCACACTAGGATACACAGCAGTTCCCAGTCATCACGTAAGGTGGCTACGCATGTAAGGTGGCTACACATAGGCTAATATCAATATTCTTTGCAGCACCAAGGAAACAAACTTCAATCTACATGGATGTTCTAATACTAAAATTTGACATATAATCGTTCGTTGAGTGAATGATACAAGTTACATTCAAAGTCAATGTCAGAGTACTTTAGCAGACTCAAAGGGCTCACTTTGTGTACACAGATGCATGCAGTGAATGGTGCTGTTGTATATAGACTAATATCACAACTTTGCAGGTCATTTCGGCTGTCAATGCACACGTCTGAGAGTGGTGCAACCACCTGCTTATTGAATATTGTCTTTCTTTCATTGAAATTAAAACTCTTTTGAAGAAAAACATTCTTATATTCAAAAGTATTTTGTGTTTGCATACAGCATAATTGGGCGTAAAATTACCCTGAATATCTCCTTTAAACGTGGTCTTGACTAACATATGTATTTGTTGTCTGGTCAGACATAGAATAGCTTTTTTTTTATTTCATATGCTGCGCCGAAAATTGCTGCATAATTGTGACAAAATTGTCGTGCGAAAGAAAATTCTTCAATGGAATGAGTTAGCTATAGACTTAATCGTAATTTATCAATCCTTTCCAGAAACAAATATCTAAGTTTTATCTGTTGCAGTATACCTTAACGCAGATAAATAGTTACATTGTTTACGAACGTTTTACGATAGTCATGCAAGTACAATACTGATTCCGTTTTTGAGCAATATATGAGAGATAGATCCGCTTCAGGTGCACAATTGCAGATGCTGCTTGATATCGTTCTTCATTCGCGAACCACATAATAGTGAGCAACAGTGTTTCGCTTTCTGACAATTTGCGACCTTCATGCATTTCGAAGAAAAGGTCCGAGCAAGATGCTCTTCCGATGCGCGTTTCACAGATCTATAGAAACACGTTAGGAGCGGTGCTTTGTTTCTAACAGCACAACACAAGATCGGGAGCATCGAAATAAACTCACGCAGTCGTGCATGGTTCACGGGGCAGTGCCCGCAGTAGGAGCACCAGGTAACTTGATGTGGCACGACTGGTTCCCCTGGCTGGCGGCTGTACGCGAGCAATCTGATGCACTCACACTCACATCGCACTGACACACTTTGCACTCACACGTGCCATCATAACTGCACGCTCCTCTCTGAATGCCTTTGACGTCGGTCGAGGTGTACATCCCACGCAGCACGGCCTGATCGGCACTGCCGAAACGTTGAAGCACGCCAAGACGATCGCGGGACCGAATTCTCAACGAAAACAGAGAGACCACGCAAGAAGCGGCCGCAAAAGAGACGGACACCGCTCGACGCGCATGGGAGAGAGAACTGTAGGGGGGATAAGTCAGCAGCGTGAGCAGGGAGAGAACGCGATCAAAGGTGAGAACTTCCTTCGCACGTTGAGTTTGTAGACGTCGCGGGCGTTGTTTGCGTGACAATTTTGCGTATTCACGAGTAAACAGAAACAAAGGCACGTCTACAATACGAACTTGTATACTTTAAACAAAAACGGCGCGAGGCGAACGAGGCAGCATGAGGCGACTGACGTAACTCGGCACGGCTGCTGCGTTTCCAAAGCACGTGCTTCGCACGAAATCAGATATCATTGCCAAGGTCAGGGAGGCGCTGGCTGTATTGGCTGTATGCTGTATCTCGAGTTCACCGGCCGCATCCGGCGCCAACACAGGAAACACTACACGACGTCGACGTGGACTTCGAGCCTTGAGTACGCTCGCTCGGCGCTCTCTCGCTTCTCGCCGCGGCGCCGATCTCAATTTCCCGCATAAAACAGCGGGCCCTGTATAAGCGTTGCGTCCGCTCGAGAAATTTTCGCGTCAATAAACCGCGGGCTCCATATAAGCGTTGCGTCCGCTCGCGGCCGCATATAGCGGGCCCAGCCCGTCACCGCAGAATTTGTCACGCTTAATGGCGATTGAAGGGCCGCTTATATGGAGTACCTTGTGGTGGAATAACAATGGGCCGCTTATGTGCCGGACGTTATACGGGACTTGAATAAGAGTGTAGGGACGGTCGATTAAAATGTTTAATCGATTAATCGTTAATCGTTTGTCGTTTAGCCTTTGATCGAATAATTGATTTCGATGTGATGTTTCAATCGATTAATCGACATTTCTGATGGGTGCTTTAAAAAGGATATCTCATTGTTTGAGAGGCATTGTTTGTGTTTGATCTCAACCGAAGTCATTCATCAGACGCGCTAAAGATCAGGGGCCGAATTCACAAAACTCACTTACGAGCACATTGTTGCGTAAGAGAAATTTTGTCGCGTTAGTCGATTCACGAAGCGAAAACAACGTCGTAAGAGGCCATCGTTATCACATCGGCCGCTGTGGTAAAGCGCGCTGTGATTGTCCAGGAATATGTCAGCGATGGTGATGCAGTTGCTATATTTGGTGACGTCTCTGAAAAAGGTTCGTAAGTGGATTCACGAAGCAAAAAAAAATGCGCAGAAACAGCGTGGCTACGAGGAAATCCCAAGACTGGTCCGGACTACTCTTACGAACAACATGGCTGCTTAGAACATGCAACTGCGGCGGGTATCTGGGTGCCGCGGCCACCTAAGGCTGCTTGATGATTGCTGGTACGTTTTAATTTATTTCGGTGCTTTGAGTTTCGTGTGTTGTTTCGCTTGTACGCTATGGACAGTATTGGCACTCGCAGTCGTCCAATAAGCTGGGAGTCGCAGTAATTAAAGAAGCCTATTGGGTGTCAACGGCGAAAAATTATGCATGCAAAGTCTTGTGGTTGGATTAAAACCAAAGTTCTACATGAATGGTCGATGAAGTGGAAAGCGCCGCGGTATTTGGTCAGCATTTTTTGTTTTGTTATTGTGTTGCGTCCTACTTCCTCCAATGAGACGTCCAATTTATGATGATGTACGCAGCATTGATCGAAATTACCACAAAAGAGGTTCAGAGGAGCACATCAGCTGCACGCTATTGGAAATAAAATTGAGCGGAGCATTTCAGTTAGCGGTTATTAAATCCTATTATGTGATCCCACAACTTGTCTAGTTGGATTGGCTTTAACTGCCGAATAGGCGCGACCTCCGAAATGCAGCTGTCGCTATGCATTTTGGGCCGATCCAGAGCGGGCTCGTACAATGCAAATCACAGCATATTATAGAATATTATAGATGCTCGTTTATATGCATGAAATCGCAAACAAATCGAGCTTTTCGACCTTCACTGTTCGGAAACCGAAACGGAACGCGTTTATATGGCAAGTAGTCAGAAAGAAATGGCTCCGGTAATTTGAAATGACATCGAAAAAATGTGCGAATGCTCACGATTCTCGAGTATGAAGAAACCTTTGCCGAATTCATGTCCCTTTGGTTATTAACTGCCATTTAACTTGGCGTGAGAATATAAATTAAAGGTGGCTTCACCCACTCATAAATGTATTTTGTGCTGAGAAGCCTCAGCATGACCTGGAAATCATCGCGTAGCCAAGGCGAATTCCCCGCTGCAGGCTCCTATCCTAGCAGACGACAAACGCTAGCAGACGACAGCTTGGGCGAGAGACGCAGCTTGTGATTGGTTGGGAAGCAGTACTCTCTATATCAGGTCATATTATGACGTTGACAAAACACTTCTTTCATCGCGCGCTCCTGTCGTGTTCGTCATATATTCCCCCTCGCACATAAGAGAAATTTTTATCTCGCTATGAAAAACGCGCAAGAGCTTTTTGTGAGCTCTCTTAGCGCTTGCCCCTGCTGGCGCAGTTCGCGAAAACAACATGGCGCCGTAAACTTTGTATGTGTCGGTGCCGATTTTTTGCAAACGCTTGAGTTCCTTCAGCGTTCGACTGGATGTGCTGTGAATACCGCTGCTTTTTCTGTGCGCGCAAGCCGTGTGAAGACCGATGGCAGTGTCTCTTGGTGTGCGGTAAAGCGTAGCTAGCCTGTGCCTCGGTGTGTTTATGAAGCGGGGATCGGCGCCTGTGTACCAACGGTAACTAGCACTGGAGGGGCCTGCAATGTGCGTTTGAGTGTCGGTAACAGTTCGTTTGCTTCGCTTTCCAGTGTCTCAGTACGGTGTAGTACGGCATTTCGAATTGACAGCATTTTGGCACGTTACTTGAGTGATTCCGTGATCGTACGATAATGCATGAACTACGCTCTGTATTCGGTTCTTGCTTCGCAAATGGTTAGCCCGTGCGCTTCTATTTTTTTCTGAGCAGTCCAGGCAAATGCAGTGTTCGGGAGCGAAACGATGTGCGTTGTGAACAGTGGTGCTGTGTTGACATTTCCAAGACTTGTGAAGAGGCTGTGCCCGTGTGACAGAAGATTAAGTGTTGATAACCGTGTTTCGCCCTCCGAAGTTGCAATGGTGCTTTATGATGGCTTTGAGGATTTGGCGCTGGGCTTGGCGTTTTCTTTTTTAACTCGTTGCTTCTCCTTCTTGTGATAAACGTAATCCGAACGTAATAACATGTCGAACCGAAGTCGCGCGCCGAGACATTCTGCTGTAAATGTGGCTGCTTTGGCAGTGCGCCTTGACTGTTCTCCGGTGAAAACTTGGACTTGTACCTGGCAGCGAAAGCACGTGGACGTCACCCTTCGCTCCGGAAAGAACACACTTGTCACTGGTGCCTTGCCTTGGATGAAGTCGTAGACCAGCACCTGCTAACTACAGGTTTTCGAGTCTATCTGTTCTGTCGTTTTGCATGACACTAGAGGCTTGACTACAGCGGCCCGCGGCGATTTCTCACGCTTCACCAGTGGACGTACACGTCTTGCTAGCCTTGCATTTCAACGACAACGGCAGCTTCCAGTCCACAAAGGTCTTTTGCCTATGGCTGCAGAGCACATTCGATTCCCGATGACGCTGGCGGCCGCTAATATCGCTGTGCCATCGGTGAGTTGAACTTGCGCAACTAACTTCGTTGCTATTCGTGTAGTGCTATAACGTACGTTTGTAAGTTTTCATCTCAGCAGATGTAATGTCACACCATGTTAAGTTCCAGTACGAAAAATGTACTACTACCGCTTTGTATATACGTATATATGGCCAATATACATATATTGCAATATGTGCAAGTACACCAGCAGTTTTTATGATTTGGCTTAAGCAGGCTTTTATCTGATCATTAAGAGGAGCCTGTCTGTTTACCACGCTTGACAGTTGAGAGAAAAAATATTTGATGCGAATTTATATTCTAGGAGCCATGTAGCACTTTCAGGAATTCCCTTTATATTGCAAATTGGTTGTATAGAAGACTCACGCATTTCACTACGGAGGTTAGTTTTCATCAAATTGAAACTTTCCACTGTTCATATTTGCCACACCTGCTGCTGCCAACCTGGTGTATTTTTGTGAACCATGGTCACGAATGCAGAATTGTCGCGTGAGGTTGACGCGCTTCGTAAGGAGGTGGTAAAAATGCGTAAAAGCCTAGAGATGTTCAACTCCCTATACGAAAAAGTGAAACAAGATCAGGAAGCATTAGCTTTGGACAACAAAGCTTTGAAGAAAGAAAACGAGGACTTAGCCAGAAGGCTCGCGGAATCGGAGCGATACTCTCGAATCAACAACATCGAGATTAACCTTGCGCGCAAGGGGAGGACAGCAAAGCCATCTTGCAAAAGATCGGAGACAAGATAGGGTGTCCAGTGACTCCTGCAGACATTGACGTCATTCACCGTGTACCCGCCAAGAAGGACAAAAACATAATAGCCCGATTTTGCGTGAGAACAAAGAAGGCTGACTTCATCAGCAAAGCTAGGAAGGCTAGGTTAACTACGACAGACCTTGATCTCCCTCAGACCCCGGCCGTTCCCATGCATCTATATCAATGAACACTTGACGCCTGACAACAAGCGCCTTTTTGCGCGGGCACTAGCTCTGAAGGAAGAAAAAAAAAAATCGAAATTTCTTTGGACTGATGGTTGTCGCATCAAGGCGAGAGAAGCAGAGGACAGCCGGGTGTGTGTCATTGGAAGCTCAAGGAACATGTCCAAAATTTGCTAATCGGGTCTAACCATGTAACCCATTAGGGTTACGTGCCTTCCGGAATAAAACAATTAGTGTCAGCTAAAAAGCCAGAATTGACGTTTTTTCATCAAAATGTTTGTTCGCTTCCAAACAAAATAGACGAGTTCAGCTTGCTAATGGAGACTTTCGGAATGCCGTTTTCAGTAGTAATGTTAACTGAAACTTGGTTGAGGCCCACATCGCACAAGCCTCAGCTTCACGGCTATTAATCGTTCTTCCGTAATCGTCGGGATAAGCGAGGGGGCGGTATCGCGCTTTTTCTCAAGGACTATATCTCTGCTGAGCCCGTGGACGAATTTACTGATATAACTTCTGACTATGAGGTGTTAACAATGCAGAGCCAAAACAATAGGTTCTCCGTCATGTACAGGCCGCCATCTGGTGACGCAACCCGTTTTCTTGTATTTCTTGAAAAGCTTTTCAGTTATTCATTAGAAGAGAAAATCAATTTAGTCTTAGGTGGTGACGTCAATATAAACATGCTTTCATCGTCCCCGCTAAAAAAAGATTTGCAATCACTCATCACAACTTATGGTTTTTCAAACATAATATCTTCCGCAACACGCGTGACTATCGTTGGCGCATCCCTATTAGATGTATTCATCTCAAACATTAATATTGATTTATTAGAGGCCGACGTTGTGTACACTGACATTAGTGATCATCTAGGAATTATATTACTAGTAAATCGAATCCACTGTATGGATAGTAAAACTAAAAAAACAGTTTTAAATGCGAAGCATTTCTTAGCGAACCTTAGCGAATTTTCAGACCGCTGTGCCGGCGTACCGAAACTGAGTGCACCGGGTGCGTTGGAAAGGCGGTCCATGTGCTGCGTCAGACCGAATCTCCCCTTTACGTAATTTGATGATGGCGCGCCGCGTGAGGACTTCGCCGCGGGAAAGACGGCGTGTCATTTGAGGGGAGCAAGCCCAGCAACGGTCCTTCGCGCGTGATGTGCGGTGCTTGCCGCCTTCTTTGTAATTTTAACTTTGCCTTTCTTTGTAATTTTAGCTTTCACGCTCATCGCTGTCTTTGTCATGTGCGATCCGCGACCCGCAACAACACTGCTTAACATGGCGTGAGCTATAGCGTTGAGGGGAACGCTACAGCTGACCACTTTAAGATGACAAAGGATGCGACAAGCACTCCACATCACACGCGATGGACCATCAGTCGGCTTGCTCTCCTTAGATGACACACTGTTTTTCACGCGGCGAGGTCCTCGCGTGGTGCACCATCATTCAGATTACGTCAAGGTAAGTTCCGGCGTGCCGCAGCACCTTCCGGCGCACCCGGTGTGCTCTTCAGTTGCGGCATCGCCGTCACCGCGGTCTGGAAATTCGATGAATTTTTTAATCAAATCTGCAAAAGATGTTCATTAAAAATGAGCCACTATAACAAATGTCAGCTTTAATGGTGACCAATGCCGAATAGTTTTCAGCGAATCAGCTGACAAACTTAATGAACATTAGTGTTCACATCTGTACAGCTGATTTTTATGACGCCTAACATTAATTTAAGCCTGTTTTCATAACAGTGATGGTTCTTAATGTCCTAAATTTCTTTGTTGCAGTTGTGCATCGAGGTGGAACTTCAGTTCAATGCTAACAGCAAGACTCGAGAGCGAACTCAGTGATGTGGTAGAGGTTTTCTCTGAAAACGAACAGGTCTGCACACTGGTGGATGTTATGAGCACATAAAAGGCAACTTTGGGCACAGTCTGATAAATGAGGTGCGTGGACACCCTCTTCAACACTAACATTTCGCGGCTTGAGCCCTCTTGTAGATACGCGAAAAGGATTCCTTGTGCCTCTGAAAAACCTGTTTAAAATTTTTGTATCTTACACCACAACACTCCCACTTGTGATATGTTCTAACACTGAATATATGGTTTCCCAGTGCCAGCATTAATATCTCACTGTTCTTATTTTGCCCTTATTAGCACATATCTTCATTTTATTCTGTGGGCAAGTGCATGCATACCATACTCTGCACCACCAAGAAACTTTGGCTAGTAGTATATGTAGTCTGTAATTTCTTTTTGTAGACGGAATTGCCTGGTGATGAACTTCAAATATCAGCGCCTCACATTGACTGCACTCCTGACAAAGTCTGCGTTTTTGCTGGCAGCCAAGCCGAAGTCATCTCTGTCTCCACATCTGGATTACCGCGGGCACTTATTTTCTGTCTTTTGGTGTATTATATTACGACTTAGAGTATCCATTTGCGTATTCCCAGATGCTTGCTCTTGTGCAGAAAATTGCATTGCCAGGAGATAGGCCACCAAAAAGCGTGGTTTGTGGACGCCTGAAATGTTTTTTGGCCTTTCTAAAGCAGAAAAATGTAATTTAAGCTGCAGCGCTTTTCTCTTCTATCTTTGTTTATGTAGTAATGCAGCTGCATTATTTTATGTAGCTGTATTTGTGACATCTCTTGTGTCTTTAATCTTTTGTGTCTTTCACAGCTGTAGGGCTCTGACACTACTCGACGTGTCACCCTGTTTTTGATATTACATCTTGCAAAGAGATGTTTAAATAAAGAATTTCGTACCTGACAGTGGTTTTTTGAGAAAATTCAAAAAACGTTTAAAGGAATACCTTGTTTGAAAAGTTCAGACAGAGTTAGGAAGTTCACTAATGGAATTGCCTTCAAGTTCATTTGAAATGCCAGTGATATCTGAGACATTGCCCGGAGAGCTTTGCAGTGTGATTGAACTCACCTGCTCTAATACTAGCCAGCCTAAAATAAATACAAAATATAGTTGCCACAATCGTTTCTCGTCACTGCGTGTAGTCGTGCATGTTTGTGAATGTATGCGTTCATGCAAAATTGAAAAATTTTTAGGGTTAGAACCACCAACCCTCCTCCCTCTACCAGCTACGCCAATGTCGAAGGAATACCCGATTGAGCGGCAGTATATATGTGTAAAAAAACTGCAGCTGATTTATGTGGGTGGGGAAGCCCCGACAGTATTCAAAAAAGTGTGTTGATTTTTCAGGATACTTTAGCTACTTATATGGACATTTTTTATAGCACTCTGTTTTACAGCCAGTTTTCAACATTTAGACCACGTCTCACGTCAAGAAATCTTGCCCACAAATTTGGTCTGTAGTGTGATCCCTCCTTGTCGACTCGTCGGTTCTCATGAGAGAATTTGTGTAGAAGATTGAGCAATGGGACTGAAAGAGAAACCATATACGGGTAAAGCAGCAGTGCGAGAAAACGTCGTCAACTCTTCAATGACTTGTTCAAATGCATCGAAATATAGGCGAAGTGATTTTTTCAGACTCCCAATTTTGCCATCACAATCTTCTGTGAGAACAATTGCCAGACGTGACAGTACCATTGTAAACCTCATTACAGTGAACCTAAGGTTGGCTATACGGGGTGTTTCAAGAAATGTGCCAAAAATTCTCAAAAATCGCGAAAATGCGATATTTGCTGGTTGCCTTGAGAATTGCTTGCGTTGTAGCGGCAGGCGTCTAGGAGAAGACCGGACGACAGCATGTAGAATCAGCGGAACAAGCCGACGTAGCCGTGATCCGACGCCGCGACTTAATCCCAACACAAGACGACGAACTAGCGAGCTCGACTTTCTCATCGACGCCCATAACATCACCACTCTGCTCAACACTGGAGCTAACAATTTTGTCGTTACTGGACCGTTTCGTCGCAAAGTTCAAGAAAGTTACGGCCGCCTGGGCAGGCCCCGAAATCCGCACCGCTTGAGTATGCACAGCAAGAGGCACCATCAATAATCTGGCTTTTCCTGGGAGCTTCGTAATCCTGCAGCATTGCTTCAAGAATGTCATACTTTGCATGGACTTCTTAAACCATCAAGGGGCCACCACCGACTTCAGAACCAAGTCGAAAGCCTATCATTGGACAAAGCGACACCGCCGGATTCGAAGTCATGTCACCGTGCTTTAAATGTCCTCTAGGATCAAGTCACCATTCCGCCTCGCTCCAGCGTCATAATTTCCTTCGGCACTGAAAAATCTGAAGACATCAAAGGCGTCACCGAGAGCGATCAGCGTTTGCTGCTGGACCGTGACATTTGCGTCGCAAGACGCATTGCTCGGCTGCATGGCACGACAATTGGCACAACTGAGCAGGGCACGACTATTGCATGCATCGAAGAAATCGTGGCCGTCAGCGGTGCGTTCGCCTTTTCAGACCCTGACGAAGCTACGACGACGACCTCAACCATCCATCGACGTCAACCCAAGTCTTTCCGCTTCCCAACAGCCACTGCTCCGATGCCTAATGCAGCAATACAAGGACAGTTCCTCGTCATCATCAAGGGTTCGACAAACTCCCCTTGCTAAGCACCGTATCATAACTGAAGAAAATGTTCGACCACTCCGTCAGAGCCCCTACAGGGTTTCGACGCGAGAACGATAAACTAAAGCGATAAGGTGACGAAATGCTGCAAGATGACATACAGCCTTCAAAGAGCCCATGGGCATCGCCATTAGTCTTGGTGCAGGAGATGGACTGAATTTCGCGTTTCTGTGTCGATTACCGTCGCCTGAACAAGGTCGCAAGGAAGGATGCATATCCACTCCAGGGGCGTAGCCAGACATTTCTTTCGGGGGGGGGGGGGGGGAGGATTCAACCATACTTTATGTACGCTCGTGCATGCGCTTGTACGTGTGCCTCCATATCTACGCAAGCAAAATAGAAAATTTTCGGGTGAAGGGGGGGTTTCTGATCCACTCCCACGGATAGAGGACGCCTTGAATCGAACCCGTAAAGCAAAGTACTTTGCAAATTGAAATCGACGAGAGAGACCGCGAGAAGACTGCCTTTATAAAACCGGATGGCCTGTTTGAGTTGAAGGTCATGCCATTCGATCTTTGCTCGGCGCCTGCGACATTCCAGTGCGTTACGGACACCGTCCTCGCTGTATTAAAGTGGCAGACTTTCTTTGTCTACCTGGATGACGTTGTCGTCTTCCCTCGCAGCTTTGACGAACACCTCCAACGCCTTGGAACAGTGCTTCAGGCAATCAGGTCATCTGGCCTAACAACCAAACTGGAAAAGTGCCGTTTCACGTCCGAAGAGCTCCTCTTCCTAGGACACGTCATCAGTAACTCTGGAGTCCGCCCTCACCCGCAGAAGACAACCGCCATCGCTACATTCCCACTACCCACTGACAAGAAGGCCATGCGTGGATTTCTCGGCCTGTGTGCTTATTACAGGCGGCTTTTCAAAAATATTGCACGCATCGACGAGCCACTTACTAAACTAACCAAGACCGATGTCGAGTTTATGCGGGAAATGCCGCAGGAAGAAGCATTCCGAGAACTGAAACGACGCATGCAATCGCCACCGATTCTGGCACACTTCCACGAAAACGCGGTTACAGAAATACACACCGACGCGAGCGGATAGGACTTGGCGCCATACTTCAACAATGGACGGAAAGTCGAAAAATTGTGATCACTTACGCTAGCCGTTCGTTGTCAAAGGCCGAACCAAATTATTTGATGACAGAAAAAGAGTGTTTCGCTATAATTTAGGTGACATCAAAGTTTCGCCCCTACCTATACGTCAGGCCTTTCAAGGCCGTAAGTGACCATCACGCCTTGTGTTAGCAAGCAGGCTTGAGGAACCCTTCCGGGCGCCTTGGAAGGTGAGTCTGAGCCTTCGTTCGACATTACCGTCATTCACAACTCCGGACATAAGCACTTTTTACGCCGATTGCTCGTCCCGCGCATTTTGTGATCTGCCGCCCTATGACGATCTCGACGAAGACAGATTATTGGGGCCCACAAGTGTCGACGACTTCGCAAAGCGAAGCGATCCGGAACTGAGAAGCCTGGAAGAGTACTTGTAAGGCAAGACCGCCGTTGTACCCAAGGTATTCAGGCGAGGACTGGAGGCATTTTTTCTTGCAGAACGACGTTCTCGTAAAAAACAACTCGCCAGCCAGAGCCAACTACCTTGTCGTTGTACCTTCGGCACTGCGGCCAGACGTTCTGCAGGCCCTGCACGGCGATCCAACGCCTGGCCACCTCGGTTTCTCCCGCACATTCGCGACAGACAGACAGACAGACAACGAACTTTATTGGATCCTGAGGAGTTACAACCCCCTAACGGGAGGCCGTTGTAACTGCTGGCCGCGCCCACGTAGAGAACAGAACGCCGTGACGCTCCGCCCTTTCCTGGGCCCTCTGGATAGCCTGGGCTTGCTGTCGGAGTGCCGTGCTTCTGATGGCACATTCGCGAGGATCCAAGAAAAGTACTACTGGCCACGCCTTACCGCCAACGTCACTCGTTAAGTGAGGACATGCCGGGACTGTAATCGGCGCCAGACACCACCGACAAGGCCAGCGTTATTTTTAAGCCAATTGATCCATCTCGAAGACCTTTCCAGCAAATCGGGATGGACTTGCTGGGGCCATTTCTGACGTTGACGTGCGCGAACAAGTGGAACGTCGTAGCCACAAAATACCTCACCCACTACGCCGAAACTAGGGCCCTGCCTAAAGGAAGTGCCACCGAGGTAGCGAAGTTCATCGAGAACATCCCATTGCGCCACGGTGGCACAAAAGTCCGTATCACCGACAGGGGTACGGCTTTTAAGGCAGACCTATCGCAAGCGATTTTGCAATACAGCCAGGCAAGCCACCACCGGACCACAGCCTACCACCCACAGACCAATGGCCTTACCAAGCGTCTAAATAAGACCATCGCGGACATGCAGGCCATGTACGCCGACCTCAAACACAACATTTGGGATGCCATCTTTCGGTACGGGACCTTCGCATACAACACGGCCGTGCAAGAAACGACACAGATGACGCCATGCAAGTTAGTCTACAGAAGGTGCCCGGCAACGACGTTCGACGCTATGCTACCCAATATCACCGATGAAGAAAATTTCGACGTCAACGTCTACCTTCAGCGCGCCGAAGGAGCCAGAAAACTCGCCCGTCTGCACATCCAGAGCCAGCAAAAGATAGACAACCATCGTTACAACTTTCAATGACGCCACGTAGAATACCAGCCCGGCGGCCGTGTGTGGGTCTGGATGCCGATACGCCAGCGTGGAAACAGTGAAAAACTTCTCCAGCGATACTTCGGTGCATACAAGGTGCTTCGACGTCTCGGCGCTCTAGACTAAGAGGTTATATCCCGCACGGCGTTACGAACTCTCAGCAGCGCCGCGCCCGACCTGAAGTCGTTCATGACGGTGCGCCTTAAGCCGTTTTATGCGCGTTAAGGAACTTGAGGTCTCTAGATTTAGGGGCGTTGCTCCTCTTAGTCTAACCTTGTCACGCGCAAGGAGGTCTCACTCCGGCGGTACGAACACGTCGTTTTTGTCACTTTTCCGGCCGACGCGGCGGCTGTTCTCCGTGTTTTATATAGTTGACTTATATATCATTGAAAAGCTTGATCTTTGTACATTTCAATTATATTTATTAAAAGCAAGTCAACCATTAGTATTTGGGGATGGATAGCCAAGAATAAACGCAAGTTACACGGTTTTGGCTGACTGTGCCTCAGCAGTGACCATTTTTTGAAAAATCTGCTACAGTTACAGCACTGTTCTTTGCGCAGCACTTTCAAGACATATTTACCTATTTCCTCAACGTAGCAAATTGATGTTGGACTTCTACTTTTTTGTTGCTTCGCTTTTGAATACAGCCAAATTTAGTAACTTTCGAAGCAAATTATCCAGTAACTATTCCCTAGAGAAAGTTCATTTTCGGGGCGTATGTAGAGGACAAGGTTTTCCGTCTGAATGCTCCATTTCATCGATGTGCACGTGATACTTTTTAAATTATATTCATCTAAAATGGGCGATATTCTCAATATAGGGACCCACCGTGGCCCATTTTCGTGGAAAGCTACTGAAGTTCCATGGCCGAATTTGCACGTAGAGAAACTAGAGTCCCCGATCTATTTCCTGGACCTAGCGTTTTTCAATAAAGCAAGCAGAAATGCGATACGAAGCTCGTAAACTGTCTTAATTTTTCATGCTGAAAACGTCAACAAAAGTGGAGTAATCTTCAAACTGCGCTGAAATCTCCGAATGCATAGCTTAAAATATAATAGTTACGGTCTCCTTATATAATTATACACACTAATCACACACAAATACTGCAGGAACACTGAGAAATCTGCATTATTCCTATCACTACTACGAAAATCTTCCTCTAGCGCCACCTAGACGGACAACACGAAAGCGCTGAATTGGACAGTTCCCCGTCTCCCCGACTGTGGCGTTCAAAAACATTTTACTTCAGGGGAGAATGTCTTTTCTAACTTCAAACCATGCCCCAGCATCTGTAAGTCTTCTCTTTTTGTCTGCCTTTCTGGCGGCTGCGCGGGAGAGCGTGAAAGCAGGTGTGAAGCACGGGCGTCGGCAGAATTTTGCCTTGGGGGGTGCAAACCCATCTTGCATCGCGGCTGGGGGAGGGGAGGGGGGAAAGAGAGAGAGCTGGCATAGCTTGGGTGGGGGGCAAGTGCCGGTGTGGCTTGAGGGGGGCAAATGTCGCTTTTGCACCCCCCTGCCTACGCCCATGGACTGTGAAGTCCTCTGAGAGTATGGGGTGAGCGTCGTCAAGTGAAAAAAAAAAGCTTTACCCTCGGAACGTTCCCCTCGTGTGTGTGCGTGTGTTTGTGGCCCCACTCGGGCGACCACTAAAAACGAGGGATGTGCAACGACAGACAAAAGAAAGCAGAAAAACGGGCAGTGCGCGTGCGATGCGAGGGAACTGCGTGGGCGAAGTGTGTTTTGAATAGCACCTCAGCTTTCGAGAGTCACTCGCTGATTCGCTCGCTGGATTTCAAGCAAGACGGACGTGCCGGCCGCGATGTCCTGGATTACTCCTCGTACCTCTCGCTGACCGGCGCCCCGTGACGGACTCCTCGCCCGCTATGCCGTGCGCCGCTCATCGTCGGGACCTTCTCCGTTTCGTCGATGTTGTGCACTGTGCCTCTAGCTGGTTTTGCGGACCCGTCCCTGAACTCCCGTGACCGTTTCCCAATCTTTCCTGTCCTCTTTTCTCTTCGTTGGATGGATGTGCTCCTCTCACTTTTCTCTCTATTTTCCTACTATCCTTTTATTCCCTCCTTACCCCCACCCCTACAAGGCACTGCGCCGTGTCGCCTATAGGCAGACAGAAATTAGGTGCCTTTTTCCTTTCCTGATTAACCACTGAAGAAGTCACTCGCTGGATTTCAAGCAAGACGGACGTGCCGGCCGCGATGTCCTGGATTACTCCTCGTACCTCTCGCTGATCGGCGCCCCGTGACGGTCGCCTCGCCCGCTCTGCCGTGCGCCGCTCATCGTCGGGGCCTTCGCCGCTTCGTCGATGTTTTGCACCGTGCCTCGGGCCGTGTTTCGTGGTCCCGTCCCTGAACTCCCGTGATCGTCTCCCCCATCTTTCCTGTCCTCTTCTCTCTTCGTTGGATGGATGTGCTCCTATCACTTTTCTCTCTATTTTTCCTACTTTTCTTTTATTCCCTCCTTACCCCCACTACTACAACGCACTGCGCCGTGTCGCCTATAGGCAGACAGAAATTAGGTGCCTTTTTCCTTTCCTTAATAACCACAGAAGAGGAAGAAAGAAGCTTTCCTTTTTTTTCCTTTTTTTACAAAAAATGTCGTTTTCCAGAAGTGTGGTTTCCTGGGCTTGTTCATATGAATCCACAGCAATAAACATCATAACTACGAGATAACTGTTTTGTACTTGCTGCGTGTTCCTTTCTGCCACTGCTAACAAACTAAACACCTCACAGTTAAACTAGCTAAATTAACAATTCAACACAATTACGATGTATACCTCCGCTTCTACAAAATGTAGGCCACTCGAATTTCTTTGATACCGGCTTCCTTTCCTTTATGCGTCGCAGCATTTACCCCGGGCAAAAGTGCGTGAGCGCGAAAGTAACCCATCCCGTTCAACTGCGCTTGCTGTGCTCTGTACTTGCTAGATTAGGCTACAAGCGGAAACTTGGCAGGATACGCTCGCTCCGATTCGCCGTGTATCATATACTTTGGCAAGTTATGCATCGGACTGTTTCGCTTCAGGATGTGGGTTCGATTTCCGCCTACGACAGGCGCAATTCCATGGCAACGAAATCCAGGAACACCCGCGTATATATTTTCGTGCACTCTAAGTGTTCAGGAGTGCCCCATGGGGGCGTTCCTCATAATTACATCAAGCTAGCTCCAAGGGGACGCGGGCACTTGCGAACTCTTCACTCTGAGTCGGAACACCGTGCAACAAGGCGCTCGCGTGGTTACCCTGCCTCCGCCCCCGCTTCTATCACGCGCACCTTTAGACAGCCTGCGGTTACAGCCTAGGAACTGCCGGCTCACTTTGCGTATTTCTCTGATTCATTGCTCTTGCTTTGAATGATTGTACTTTGGGGTGTGGAACGCGGTTTCTGTCAGCCCAGTATCGCAAACTTCACACCTAAATTTGTATACCTGTTTGCTCGAATCACAAATAAAGTTTATATAAAAAGCCTTAGTGGGAAGCTTCGGCCGTATTTGCGGTCACCCTGTGGCATGTGCGGGCACATATTCATTGGGATTTTCCGAATGGTCTACATCTCTTCTGGCACTTGGATTTGTATGTTTCGGCCCTAAGTAGTAGGCCTTCTAAGTTTTTTTATTTCTTCAGTAAACCTTCTCAGGCAAGGTTTTACAAACGGCAGGTAGCATACATGCGTGATACGCTTGGGGTCCCGGTTCGTTCGCTGCTGTGTATCCTTGTGCGCAGACCATATCGGTGACTACGCAGCAATTCTTGCTGTAGCGGGAATTTGCGTCCAATGCTGATGTCGTGAGCTGGAAACCCGAAGCATGACATCGTTTCACGCAACACAGCTTTGCCGTCGGAAGACAGTGACATCCGATTGATAGCCTCCGGCCGGGAATCTTAGGCGCATGCCTGTAGGCTTGTGTTGCTGCACTGGCGGCTGAAATCAACAGCTATTCCTCGATATCTGCGCAGTGCATGCTGTTGTGCTCGTGACACACGATCGAACACCTCCTCTCTGTTTTCTTTGCTCAGCTCGTGCTTTATCTGCTGCCGCTTTCGCCTGAAGGAGAAACGTTAGGAGCTAACAACTCAACTTCTTTGGAAAGTCTGCCGTGCTGAGAACTTGCGATGTCTAAGGATAGCGGGTCGTAAACTCGTAGCGTGAGTCGTAAGGCTGACGAGCCGACGTAGCCGAACTGGGACTTGCGCCTAGTAGCCAGACAAGAAGAGAAGCGTTTTTGAAAACGATAAGTTTATAAAAGTATAGTGGGTATCGTTGTGCATAAAACACGTTTACATGAAAGCGACAGATGTGCATCGCGTTCATGTTAACAATGGCAATTCGCTAGAAAGGCGCATTGCAATAATACGTCAGACAGGGATGGTTTTGAGAGTCCCGATCGAATCACAGGCCGTAAATCACGAGGAGAGTAACGGTGGCCTCCTGTCGTGTGAACTCCGGGCGTGCCTCTTTCGCTATAAGGTATTCATATTAGCGCAAAGCAAAAAATAAACACTCGAGAAGGAATTGGGAGGGAGCAGAAAGGTCAGGCGCTGAAACCTTTCCGCATCCTCTCACTTCTTTCTGTAGTCTTTGTTTCTTTGTTCGCGCTAATATGTATCTCTTTATATAGTGGTTCATGAAGGAGAAAAATGTGGTAATTTTTGTCTCCCGTGCTTCAGACACGGCTCAGCGCATGTATCCCTCTGACATCAATGAACTCGGCCAGCACCAAGACTTACTCGCTCACCACATGGCCGCTGCGGCGAAGAGAAGACGAGGGGTTCTGTAAACGGCGTCGCATCGCCTTTCCGAAACACGCTTGCAAAGCCGATGCGCTAATGTCGCATTCATGTAAACGGGATTATAATCGGCCAGCTGGGGCGACTCCATTCGTTCAACAAGACGCCGACACGCCGTCTTCACAAAGTGGTCTCCACGTTGTCTGAGTGTGGCCCAGTCCGTCTTCCCACGGTAGGGAAGTGGGCCTGCGTTGACAGTTTGCCGTAAACCGGCACGGCACGCACCTCGTTCACACGAATGTGGCAACTGGCGCATCGCATCCATGTAAACGGGTGTAATGCGCTGGGAAGGCGCATCGCACAAATGCGCCAGGCAGGTGTGGATTTCGAGGGGTAAGTCGACTCATGGACCACCTTACACAATTGAAGGGGAACGCCGGCCCCTCCTCGAGTCGGCTTCGAGTGCACCTCTCCGATACTACACGACAGCTGCGGGGGCAGAAAGCGAGGACTTCTCGAGAGTGTTCATGCACTCCATGTAAACGGCGGCGCATTGCTCTAGGAAAAGTGATGTGCTACCCCTGCATTCTGTCGCATTCGTGTAAACGCAGCTGGAACGCGGTACTGTTTCCCACGGCAATGCAGTCTAATTGAGTTAGTAAGGGAGACAAGGGTCTCCCAAAAGTCTGCAGGCTAACCAATCCTTCCCTGGGAAGAAGGGGTGCACTATGCACGAGGCAACAAGACTGGTGTAGTGTAGACCCCACGAGTACAGGAGATGGTGCATAACATCCACTGTGCTAGCCTGAAGCTGAGAGGCAGCATGGGGGGGGGGGGGGGGGGGCGATTGAGCGAGGATGAGAGCAGGTAATAAAATGTGTGCTGCAGCACGAAAGCCGACAGTCTGTGCTTAGTAACGGGAGACGCTAGAGAACGGAGCGTATTTCATTCGCATCCTCTGGTGTCCACTGCTCGCGTAGAGTGCTTCTTTTGAGCTTGTCGAGCCTGCGCTGTGCACTCTTAGAAAAAAAGTTAGTAAATGGTTAGTAAATGCTTGCATTTACTAGTTTCGAGCGTATTTTACTACCATCGCGAAATCTGTTTACTAGCCAGCAGTTAGTAAAGGTCGTAAAGTGCTGCCTTCACTAACCAGAAAGTTTACTCGGTGTTTTTAACTAAGTAACTACTAGCCACCCACATTGCCAGATCTTTCGTACATGCGCAGTATACTTTGCCGTAATCGTGACGGTCTTTAGCTAAATTTAAACAATTTTTGTTTTATTGATTACCTTGGGATTAAAGTTTCGTGCTACGTGATGGCACACATATAAGCAAATATAAGGGCGCACGACAATGTGTAGAAAGCATCAATTATTCTTCTAAATTCCATGATTACCAACCAGTACACGGTGTGCTATCCCAAAATAGGAGCATAGTCTTCAAGCCGCTGCTAGAGTAGATATCGGCTACGTAAAAGTCTTGCTATTCTGTGTGCACTTGCGTGTTTTCACATTCGTGATCAATTCATGGCTCTATGTATGTTGCTTTGTGTACCTACCACGGTAATTACATGAAGTAATTAGCGGCCATTAGTTAATGTACGAGGACGATGCCACTTCGTTTTTTAGTCCTTTAGGTACTTTTGTAATAGAATCATCTTTATATGGCAATGCACGCGCACATATAAACAAAATAGGCGTAAGCCTCTAATTGAGTTGTTAGCGCGGTTACTAACAACCTAGTAATGGACTAGCCATTCGAGCTAGTACTATTCACTCACTAACTAGGTAGCAAGTTCCACTAACCTGCATTTTACTACCTTCACTTACTAAGAGGCTAGTGTATTTTGTGACAAGTAAACGGTTAGCATTTAGTTAGTGAATATGCCGACCTTTTTTTTTCTAAGAGTTGTCGCAATCGGCGAGCCACCCTTTGCCGCGGGCGCCGGGACGGAATAAAGGCAGCCGCCTCACTTTGCGGCGATAAGGAACGCGCCGGCTGTTTCTCATGCACCAGGAGGTGCATGGTTGCAATTGCTCGAAACAACACCATTGTCGCTGGTGCCGAAGCGGAAATGCGACACATGGCGCCTTTGTGCCCCAGGAAAGGCCGCGACGCTGAGTTTCCGCCGAAGACGGACCTCGGACGACCGCACTGTGCGTCTCCGGCTGTTAGGCCGTCTACGCTTCAATCAGCGCCAGCTTGCTGTCAATTACTGACAATTTGGGTGAAACGATCACTCATCATGTTATTGTAATGAACTTTATTAAAAATCAAAATCCTATTGAAATAGCGTACGCGAATAGAGAAGTCGTTCCCCCGACAAGAGATTAACGCACCAGGACCATTCATGCCACGCATATATGTTGCTCAAGACGTAATTGCTTCAGCTCTGTCATAGAAATGGTTTGGCGGTTCGTCTGATGCTTTGCACACGGTAACATGATAAATAAATGCTGCATCAACCAAAAGATGAATTGATACTACTCTGCTGAAGTTTCAATTCAAATGAAATAAATGACGGTACGTATAGCAGGGAAAACTGTGCTGCTTAGGCAGTTGGGACGGGTTTGACACCGTGGGTCAGAGCGGCCGCGTTGTAGTACGCAATTGCCAAACTACCCGTCTTTCGAACATTCGGAAGCTTAGGTTACATTCGGAAGCTTATGTTACACGGTGAAGGAAGAGCACAGCTAGTCAAATAGAATTTGTCTTCTACAGACGAACGAGAAGTTGTTTCGGGTATAATGAGGGGAAGAGGGGGGGGGGGGGGAGGTGTTACACACAACCACTGGGCGCGTTTCTTCCATGGGGGAAGGAAGGAGTACATACCAGTTTGCTTACACACCGTGTTGCAGGTAAGGGTAAAACTGAGCCGTCTTCCCAACAAGGGCCGCAGAAATAGCATCACGACCTTCTACAGGGTATCACAAACGGCAGGGTTTTGACAACGGGACAGAGTTCAATGTTATCCTGGAGGCAGTCTCGTCTTTATTCTTTCTTTTTCTTCCTGTCAGACCACCCAATCTCACGTTGTCACTGCACAATTGCAGTGACAACGATGTCTTCTGGATACTTTTGGCGCAGAAAGATTGCTGTCAATTCTACTGCGTAAATATATATATATATATATATATATATATATATATATATATATATATATATATATATATATATATATATATATATATATATATTGAGACGAGGTTTATTGGCGATGCGTTCCTGTGGTGACGCTTTGAACAAACACAGCGAGTCGGGGCAGAGCACCGTCCAGAAAGATGCCAGCGACCAGCAGCGCGCGGCGAGCGTTCGCGATACTGCTAACCGGCGGCGCGTCTTCTTCTTCACAATTCGCCCCCGCCGAAAAAGAGCCATCCTGGCGACCTAGGAGTCTGGAGGCAGAGGGCTGTGGTATGGCTTGAGACGTGCCACGTGGACCAGGTCACGTCCACGCCGGCGCATGTCGTCAGATGGGGAAACTGGCTCAATGATAAAATTCACCGGGGATGTTTGCTCCAAAACACGGTAAGGCCCTTCGTACTTTGGGACGAGTTTTGAGGAAAGCCCAGGAGTTTGGTAGGGAACAGCCAGCCATACAAGAGATCCAGAGGAATAGCTGGGACTTCGAAGTGAGTCGGCGTTGTTTTCCTTCTGGCGCTGTTGTTCTTGTGATGTAAAGGTGCGCGCGAGTTGGCGGCACTCTTCCGCTTGTCGGGCAGCTTCGGACACAGGTGGGCATTCGGAAGCGTCCGGACGATATGGTAGGAGAGTGTCGATGGTGTGCGAAGGTTCGCGGCCGTACAGGAGGAAGAAAGGTGAGAATCCCGTGGTAGACTGTGTCGCGGTGTTGTATGCGAACGTTATGAATGGAAGAACGCGGTCCCAGTTACAATTGATCAGATGTCACGTACATCGCGAGCATGTCACCGAGGGTGCGGTTGAATCGTTCGGTGAGCCCGTTAGTCTGCGGATGGTATGCCGTGGTCCGTCGATGAACAACGTGGCATTCGGAAAGCAGAGCTTCGACGACTTCCGAGAGGAAGGCTCGACCTCTGTCACTAAGGAGTTCCCGAGGTGCGCCATGTCGAAGGATGAATCGGCGTAGGACGAAAGACGCTATGTCCCGCGCTGTGGCACTTGGCAGCGCAGCAGTTTCGGCGTAGCGTGTCAAATGGTCCACAGCGACTATGATCCACCGATTGCCATCCGGTGTCATCGGAAGTGGGCCGTAGAGATCTATGCCGACGCGGTCGAAGGGGTTGGCAGGGCACGGAAGTGGCTGCAAGGCTCCAGACGCGCGTGAAGGCGGTGATTTGCGACGCTGACAGTCAGGGCAGCACTGAACAAATTTTCGTACAAAGTTGTACATGCCGCGCCAGTAGTAGCGATGGCGAATACGTTCATAGGTTTTGAAAACTCCGGCATGGCCACATTGTGGATCGTCGTGGAAGGCAGCACATATTTGTGATCTTAAGCTGCGGGGAATGACCAAGAGCCATTTACGGCCTGCGGGAGCGTAGTTCCGTCGGTGTAGCAGCCGATCACGAATGGCGAAATGGGCAGCTTGGCGTCGGAGAGATCGGGAAGCGGGAGTGGTCGATGCTCCAGAAAGATAGCCGAAAAGAGAAGCGATCCATGGGTCACGGCGTTGTTCAGTAGCAACGGAGTCAATGTCGAGAGATGTCACTGAATTTGTGCAGTTCGTTGCGCAGGCCGAGTCTGGAGGTAGAGGCGAGCGGGACAAGGCGTCCGCGTCAGAGTGCTTGCGTCCGCTGCGATAGATGACGCGAATATCGTACTCCTGAATTCGGAGTGCCCAACGGGCTAGTCGGCCAGACGGATCTTTCAACGTGGCGAGCCAACAAAGGGCATGGTGATCCGTTACCAGGTCGAACGGGCGACCGTACAGATACGGGCGGAACTTGGTAAGCGCCCATACTAGAGCTAAGCACTCCTTTTCAGTGACGCTGTAATTGGTCTCTGCTTTTGTCAGCGTGCGACTCGCATAGGCGACGACGTATTCGGAGTAGCCGGGCTTACGTTGGGCGAGGACAGCGCCAAGGCCGACCCCACTAGCGTCTGTATGCACTTCAGTTGCAGCTGTTGGGTCGAAATGGCGAAGGATGGGAGGAGAGGTGAGCAGACGACGGAGCGTAGCAAACGCGACGTCGCACTCAGGAGACCAGGAGGAGAGGTCTGTGTCACCGCGTAGGAGCTGGGTCAACGGCGACATGATGGACGCGAAATTTCGGACGAAGCGCCGGAAGTAGGAGCACAGTCCGACAAAACTTCGAAGCTCTTTAATGGTAACAGGCTTCGGGAACTCGGCGACGGCACGAAGTTTCGCAGGGTCGGGTAGAACACCGTGCTTAGATACTATGTGGCCTAAGATGGTCAGCTCTCTCGCGGCGAAGCGGCACTTCTTGAGGTTGAGTTGCAGTCCAGCGTTGGTTAGACACGTCAAAACCTGTCTGAGCCGATGTAGATGGGTAGGAAAATCGGGAGAGAAAACGACAATATCGTCGAGGTAGCATAAACACATAGACCACTTGAGGCCACGCAATGTGTTGTCCATGAGTCGTTCAAACGTGGCAGGTGCGTTACAAAGGCCAAAGGGCATCACGTTAAATTCGTACAACCCGTCAGGTGTAATAAAGGCAGTTTTCTCGCGATCAGCTTCAGCCATCGGAACCTGCCAATAGCCAGAACGTAAGTCTAAGGACGAGAAGAATTCTGCTCCTTGAAGGCTGTCAAGGGCGTCGTCGATGCGCGGCAAAGGATAGACGTCCTTTCGCGTCACCTTATTTAAGCGACGGTAGTCGACGCAAAAGCGAATAGACCCGTCCTTCTTGCGAACTAGCACGACAGGAGATGCCCAAGGACTGTGGGATGGTTGAATAACGCCACGGCGTAGCATATCTTCGACCTGGTCGTTGATGACGCGACGCTCTGCAGCAGAGACGCGGTACGGTCTTTGACGCAACGGCTGGTGCGAACCGGTGTCAATGTAGTGGTGGACTTCCGACGTGCGGCCCAACTGCGGCTGAGAAACATCGAACGAAGTCGAGAAGTGTTGGAGAAGTCGAAGAAGCGCGGCGCGTTCTTCGGCAGTCAGGGTATCGGCGATTGAACTCGTGAATAATTCACTCGACGAGCCCTCCGGTGTTGAAAGGGCAAGAAGGTCGCTCGAGTCAGTATGACACGATTCCTCTGGCATGTTCAGAAAGAACGAAGAGTCAAGCTCTTCCACTCGACCGAGACATTCGCCGACAAGCAACGTAACCGGTGCGGAGAGGGGATTGTAAACAAAAATATTGCTGTGGCCGGCAGCGATGTCAAGAGCAGCAAAAGGCAGTGGGACGGCTCTGCGGCTCAAGAAGGTGTCGGAAGGCGTGAACAAGACCGTAGCATCGTTGAGGCCACCGCAAAAGACAGGGACAACGGCAAGTGAGGCAGGCGGAATGTCGGTGTCCTCGCGCACGACGAGTTTAGGCAGCTGAACAAGAGCGTCGTGGAATGGCTCTGCACACAGCGGCGAAAATGCAACTTCAGCGCGTGCACAGTCGATGACGGCATTGTGACGTGATAGAAAATCCCACCCGAGGATGACGTCGTGCGAGCAAGCAGAAAGAACTATAAACTCCACGACGTACATAGTGCCTTGTATGAATACGCGGGCAGTACAGGCTGCGAGAGGTGTGATGTGCTGTGCGCTGGCCGTGCGTAGCGACAGTCCAGAGAGCCCCGCACCTCCACCAATTGAGACGAGGTTTATTGGCGATGCGTTCCTGTGGTGACGCTTTGAACAAACACAGCGAGTCGGGGCAGAGCACCGTCCAGAAAGATGCCAGCGACCAGCAGCGCGCGGCGAGCGTTCGCGATACTGCTGACCGGCGGCGCGTCTTCTTCTTCACAATATATATAAAACACACACGCAAAAACGACGCAGGGTTTCTAGGTTCGGTGAAATATTCTCAGAAAAGTCAGACACGCGTGCGAAGCAACTTTATTTACGTTCCGCTCGGGGCCCGAGCTTTATCTGATGAAGCTTAGACCTGCAGCGAAACGTAACTAAAATTATATATATATATATATATATATATATATATATATATATATATATATATATATATATATATATATATATATATATATATATATATATATATATATATATAAAACACACACGTGAAAAGAACCGCACCGCTGGGGACAGGGACAAGTGAGCGAGGGTCATCACAGAAGGAGAGATAGAAAGAGGCGTCGTTGAAGGGGAGAAAAAAAAGAGCAGCCCTTGCGGCAGCGTGGCTCAGCGCGTAAATAGTTATACTACCAGGAGAAAGAGGCACCTCTTTTCTAGACAGTGGCATGGGTGTACGAACGCTCCCTGGGCCGTGCTTTTTTTTTGGGGGGGGGGGGGGGAGCGGGCGGGAGCGAAGGGGGGGGGGCGTCAAGCGCATTTGAAATTTTTCAAAGGTGCAGCGGCGCCCCTGAAAAGAATGGATTAGTTGGAGCAGGGACAGGCTCTTCGCTGTCGCGACGGCGGAGCGCGCATTTTCCTCTCTTTTTTCCAAACGTGACTTGGTGGCGTCTTCTGGCGGCTCAGAATGAAACTACACTGGAGTGGGACCACCACCTTAAATAAAACTTGCTGGAGTGGAGGCCGCCTATACTTACCAATGGGCCGCAGTGAAGCCGCGCCGCGCGCGCGGCGGGCATCTTGCCATGGGCAAGAAACGGGAGCCAAAGCGCGCCCGCCACGCCTCTCCGCCGTGGTTTTTAACGGTTATGGCGAGGATTAAGGGAGAAGTTGTCAAGAATAAGAAGCCATATGGCAGATAAGATTGCAGTCAGTTTTATGCTGTTTCTTTTGGCGTTTTCCTTAAGCATGCACACCGAAAAAGGGCCTGTATTACTGGTTTTTAAAAGTAATCATCCTCGTAAGAGCACACCTCACTTCTCGGCACTCATTTCCCTGTTTAATTCGTCATGTGACGAAGTCTTATTCATATGTGGAGTTCGGCTAGATTATTTGAGCGGAATATAAATGTTGGTGTCCATAGCACCACTCAAGGATATGCTCATCGGAAAGGATGTGCTCATCAATGCTTGAAAGCCATTTCTTTTCCCAAGACAAGCTCAAAACCTCCAAAACCAATAGCTTTGGCTTTACATGGACGTGTTTCAAATATGGGCACTCAGCTTGCAGTCGACACTATTTCAATAGATATATAGCATTAGCGCTAGCTGTTGGGCCAGTTGGTGCATTATGAACTTGAAAATGGGGTACCAGCGAAAACACTGAAAACAGCGTTCGTCCGTGTGTAACGCCTTCTTCTTGTGTACGTGTTTTCAGTGTTTTCGCTGGTACCCCATTTTCAAGATATATAGCTTTTCGATACTATTTCGTTGGCTCGGCTCTCTCTTATCCTGTCAATGAAACATTTAAAAACGCCCAAGTGGCATCGTCTCAAGTTTAAGCCAACCAGCATATACACATGCATGCAGTCTGTCATCACGCATTCCAGTCCCAAAGTCCACATATCTAACAACTTAGTCGGCCACAATCTCAACATGTTTCCTCATTTGCCATCAACAATCGAAGTACAGTACAGAGTTTTCGTGCGGCATTGGGCTAGCTTTTTCGAGACAGTGACTCATCTGTGAAGCCAGCATTTCCTTTGATGGAATTCTGTATACCGTTCTGGTATAGTGCGCTCTGCTGAGAGATTAAACTTCGGGCGTACATACTCATAAGCTGATAGAGAATAGAAGTGCAGCGTTAACGCAAACGCCCGCAACTCGGATGCATACGTGCCTTTCTGGTCTTTTCGTGCCCTGTGGAGGGGTTGCTGTATGTACGGGGGAATGCTGCAGCGCACATCCTCCTGCCCTACTCAGACATGAGCTTTTGACCCTTGATCTCCTTTATTATCGGTTGAGGATCGAGCCTCGATCTTTTTGGTCAGTCAGCAATTTTTCTGCTGCAGAATTTTCATCTTGAGCTGTTTTATCTCCCCTTGGGAAACATGAAGCATTTCTTCGTAATGCTGCCGTGTAAGTGATGCAACTGTCACATCTACAATTTTGTTTTCAGTTTGAACACATATAACGGCCGGAGTACCCCGGGGCCTCGGTTAAGGTCGCTTTATTTGCAGCTGGAACGAGCATTGCGCAGTTGAGACCTACTAGTTTTACTCGCTGCACTGCATAAAGCAAATACAAATGACGAAAGAAACGGCACGAATGTAAGAAAAAAACAGGTTCTTGTGTATTGCCCAAATGACGTTACTTAACCTCGTAATTGCGAGCTACCCTTTTATAACACAACAGGGCAACCGATAACGAAATCTAGGGAGTCGCCTACTTATATAATTTTAACGAATACCAAACGGTGCGTCCTTTTCAATTTCGCGCTCTGCACCAGTGGCATCAACAAGCACAAGAATTTGTATCACTGGGTGCCGCAAGTGTTTTACAAATGCGTCAAGCACAGTCGGACAACTCCCGGGTCGGGTCGCAGCCTAGTCCGGTCGAATCAATTCGGCGAGACGTGCCTCTAACATGTGTGATCGCCGTCTTTCGGCTTCCAGACTTCCCGTCAAACAGCCTGCCCCGACGTGCTTCGAACACTTGGCTCCTTAAGAAACCGGTTAGGAAAAAAGAATAACCATCAGACGTGAACTAAGACAGATTGCGAGCTGTCAGCATGTGTTCCGGCATACAGAGAAGTTTTCATCAAGATCGAAATGTTCTGTTTTACTGCAACTTCATCCCAGAGTACCTTTTCGCTCGATTTATATAGCCGCACGCGATGCACGATGTACCCCACAACGTCCGGACGCCATCACGCCAGAAAACATCTGGAACATCTATGCGGCCGCTGCAGCATGCGTTGCGGAAGGGGCGCCTTCTGCCTATGGCAAGATGGCGGCGCGCGGCTTCAGCTGAGGGGCGCCTCCTCCACTCCAACAAATTATTTTAACCTCCTTGGTCACGCGTCCCGCGTAAGGCGTAACCGGCAGTATCTCCCGAACAGTATAATATATGGCGCTGTCTCATAGAAGTACATACAAACTGCAGTTGAGTGATAATATTCTAGATGGCGCTGTACACAATCTGTGTCGTCATCACCATTTTTCGTCTCATTTCCTTGATGGCGTTGGTCCAATAGAAGTGTGTGCAATAGTGCGCTTGTGTGAATCGCCACTAGATGGCGGTGGAAGTGTCGCTACTCTCCGATTGGCTGTTGCGCGGGCTGTGCCTGGGTGCGCGGGGAACGAGTGCCTCTCTCAGTCTCCTGGATCGTCGCCGTACGTGTCGGATCGTTGGTGGGCGAAGCGAGCGCCGCGGCGAAGCGAGCGCGGCGCCTGGCGGATCCCGAGACGGTGCGCGCCAATGACGCCACGGCGCAACGTGCACTCCGAGCAGCAGACCCCGAAAGGCGAGCCTGAGAAGCGGCGGCGAAGCGAGCGCGGCGCCTGGCAGACCTTGATGGTGCTCGTGCGCGGGAAGCGGCGACCAAGCGGCGCCAGCGGTCTCACATTCAAGGAGTCGACGCGCGGTTCGAGCGGGAATTTCTCGTTCATTCGTTTGGCCACAGTTGCGACGTGTGTGATCGACTTTGGTTCGATAATAACCTCACCGCGATTTCTGGCATCAGAAACGAGATCTTCACCGTACCTCACGTGTTTGCATGATGATTTTATCGGGCGAACTTCTCGGAGGATTAACGGTATCACCCATAACCTCCGGTGCTTCGCCCACCTCACCATCATTCACCTCCTGGATATGCTGTGATTTTTTTTCTTGCTTTATTATTGTGCTTTTGTACTGCATGTATATTTTCAATTCCATGTTCTGTGTTAAGCATCAAGGCGATGCTCAAAACAGAACAGCGCTGTGTCCAGTCTGTTCACTGTGACCTTTTTTGCGCCGTTCTGCCCCAATGGCCATCAACCAACTGTCTCACCTCAGAGCTAACATACATTT
The DNA here is from genome assembly GCF_013339695.2 of Rhipicephalus sanguineus. NCBI lineage: Eukaryota > Metazoa > Arthropoda > Arachnida > Ixodida > Ixodidae > Rhipicephalus > Rhipicephalus sanguineus. The sequence continues at coordinate 310,583,840 of NC_051176.1, read as the reverse complement.
GATTCAACTCTTAAAAAATTCGCCGCAGTTTAGAAATCCTCAAGCAGTCATTTTTGTGCATTGGCGTTTCCTGCTACATTCCATAGAACTATAATCACGAGTTTGCGAATGTATCGAAGTATTTTAAGATACAATTGGAAAGTATCTTATCAGATACAAAAACTGTCGTAGTATCTTGTATCTGATTCTGTATCTCAAGTACCTGTTGCCCTAGTATCTTTACCGTATCGCTGTGCAATTTCAAAGTATCTTTGCCCAGCCCTGTTGGATACTTACGATAGCAGGACATGCTGTGCCGGGCCGCGTCCGCCTTTAGACACCGACTACTGCAATAGGATGCTAGGCCACAGTCGATGCACTTGACACGGCCTGGCTGGCTGCAGTCGGGCCGCTGACACACGCCCAGTGGGCCCACTGCACACAATGTCGACGCACGTTGCAGGAGGAACAGGTATTCTAAAGAAAATGCTGCGTTTTTTTACACTGTATGCTACTCGACATGGCTATAGGCACATACAAAGAATGTTTGACTCATCATTAGAGGCCGGATTTTTAGGCACTAAAAAGTGCGTTTTAGGCGCCAAAAATAGGCAGGCAAAACACCGTTTTAGGCCTCCAAAATCGTAAATATAGCACAATAAATTTTCACATAAATTCATATAATTTCAATCAAAGATGTGCCCGACCTGTATGCACGACAAGAAAGCCAGAAATAATGTTGTTTATGCTGGCACAAAGGCGCGAAAGGTTCAGCATAACCATGCAATTGTCCCTTTACTCGCACGGCTCGCAGAACACGGTCTCTCCCTTTATTGCCTAGCATGGTGAGTCAAGTGCCCACCACCGAATCAACGCACTCCTGGGTCTTTTTCTTTTCGGCGTGGCTGAGAAGGGCAGCACAGGAGCAGATACCGTAACCAACACCGCTAAAAGACCAGAAGGGAGGGATGCCTCGTAATGGCCGGGGCTAATCGCGTAGGGTCAATTTCTCCCTTACTGGTGAACACCCCAAAGGGCCCCTCACCATGTTTGAGCATCTCGAGCTGACAAGTGTAATTTATGCACTGGGCGCTCACGATCACGTCTGCCATGGTTTACAACGCTACGCGCCGCGGAAAGATGTGAAATTTGAAACTGAACGCCGTTGCCCTTCTTCTCGTAGGCGCGCGCCCCAAGATCGTAGGGCTGACATACAACAATGAGTGGTCCTGCGTCGTGCAGGAAGGGCTGACGTTCAACAATGAGTGGTCCTGTGCTCTTGCGTCACTCACCTACGTAGACATTGATGCTCTGAGTCTCTCACGTCGACAACAATAGCATATGACGCTGCGAGAAGTATTCGAGATGACATTTGTAATATGTCTAATCTTAAACTGGCATTTAGCATAGCGCGGGATGACACACGGACAAAGAAGAAGAACGAGACGAACACAAGCGCTAACTTTCAACAACGAAAATTTTATTTTCAGGATCGGTCATATATACACACATGAAATCACGCGACAGTAGTGAGATATTTTCGTTTGCAACTGATAGCGCATGGACAAAGGCGTTCAATCTTATCCGTCATACAGCAGCTTAAACATGGCAACCAACCTTAACTACCGGGCATGCGCAAATATTCAATTTCTTTGGTGGATAATGACATTGACACCTTGCTGATACAGTGGTCGCCGGCGGAAAGGATGCGATCTGTCTCTATTATCAGTCTTACAGGCTCTGATTTACTTCTTGAAAGAATTGCAGTATTCTCTAGTACCGGGTGGCATGCACACGTTTTGCAGTGAAGTGCTAAAAAACCGTCACCTGACACACCTTTTACTTTATTTCGGTGTTCCCTCAATCGGTCATTAATGCATCTTCCGGTCTGGCCTATGTAACAATTGCCGCACGAGAGGGGAATGCGATAAACAACACCCACAGCGCATGGGACAAACTGATCCTTGTGTTTCTTATCACACACCGACCGGGTAGTCATTACCGGATTAGTAGCTCTACATAGGGTGCTCAACTTGTTCGGAGCTGAAAAGACCACGTTTATGTTTTCCCGGCCTCCTATTTTCTTCAAATTGTGAGATAACTGATGTATGTACGGTATTACAGCAGTTCTCGTGGGTTCACGCCCGTTACCTTCACCATTTGTCGGGAGGCATCTGTTTGAGCGTTCCTGCTTTAGCACCTTTTCCGCTACTGACACTAGCACATGCTTAGGATAGCCGGCGTCTTCCAGACGTGTCACCTGTTGATGAAAACTTGCCTTCATTAGGTGAGGGCACGACTTTTTGAGGGCATTTTTGAAGCACAGGTTAGTTATGCCCCTCTTTACCAGCTTGGAATGAGCCGAATGATACTGGAGAAGAGGTTTGTTGGCTCTTGGGCTGTAGGACCAGCAGGTCAGATTGTCGGTGAACATGAGGTGAACATCGAGAAAACGTAGTGATTCATCGACCGGCATTTCGAAGGTCACGTCAAAAGGTTTTAAACACTCGCGAACAGTTATGAAGGCATCATCACACTCCTTTCTAAAACTTATGCTAGGGCAGTCAAGAACAACCAAAAAATCGTCAACAAACCTAAAGGCTTTTCTAAAGACTGTTACTGTCGTGAGGCGTTCACACATGGCTCTGTCTAATTTCGCTAAAAACAGGTTACTAAGCCAACAAACCTCTTCTCCAGTATTATTCGGCTCATTCCAAGCTGGTAAAGAGGGGCATAACTAACCTGTGCTTCAAAAATGCCCTCAAAAAGTCCTGCCCTCACCTAATGAAGGCAAGTTTTCATCAACAGGTGACACGTCTGGAAGACGCCGGCTATCCTAAGCATGTGCTAGTGTCAGTAGCGGAAAAGGTGCTAAAGCAGGAACGCTCGAACAGATGCCTCCCGACAAATGGTGAAGGTAACGGGCGTGAACCCAAGAGAACTGCTGTAATACCGTACATACATCAGTTATCTCACAGTTTGAAGAAAATAGGAGGCCGGGAAAACATAAACGTGGTCTTTTCAGCTCCGAACAAGTTGAGCACCCTATGTAGAGCTACTAATCCGGTAATGACTACCCGGTCGGTGTGTGATAAGAAACACAAGGATCAGTTTGTCCCATGCGCTGTGGGCGTTGTTTATCGCATTCCCCTCTCGTGCGGCAATTGTTACATAGGCCAGACCGGAAGATGCATTAATGACCGATTGAGGGAACACCGAAATAAAGTAAAAGGTGTGTCAGGTGACGGTTTTTTAGCACTTCACTGCAAAACGTGTGCATGCCACCCGGTACTAGAGAATACTGCAATTCTTTCAAGAAGTAAATCAGAGCCTGTAAGACTGATAATAGAGACAGATCGCTTCCTTTCCGCCGGCGACCACTGTATCAGCAAGGTGTCAATGTCATTATCCACCAAAGAAATTGAATATTTGCGCATGCCCGGCAGTTAAGGTTGGTTGCCATGTTTAAGCTGCTGTATGACGGATAAGATTGAACGCCTTTGTCTATGCGCTATCAGTTGCAAACGAAAATATCTCACTACTGTCGCGTGATTTCATGTGTGTATATATGACCGATCCTGAAAATAAAATTCGGCAGATCCCACGTACCGTGGGAATCGATGTTATGCGAAGCATGCGCGGGATGGTGACTGTGGCACAGTTTTTCATGTTGAGCGAAACGTTACGGAATGACGTTAGAGAAATGTGGAAGTGGTATAAACACACTCATATACTTAAGAGTCCCATATGTATTACATAACCAGTTGTTTACAGTTGCGTAACGATGCCAACAGCAACATGGGTGTTACCATCACCAGACGCGGTGAGCTGATATGTAGGGCTTATATTCTTCAATAATGGATAGCGCGAATCCGAACAGCACAAAGAAGAAACACAAATGCACAGGATAGGCGTTATTCGCAACTAAGCTTCATTCAGGAAAGTTCCTCTGGATATACACAGAGCCGAGTGGCACACGCAGGCGCACTGCACGTACGTTACAATCACAGTTTCAGTTGTTACAGTTGCGTTGCAGTTGTTATGCTTATACTTATCTGTTATGACGGGAACGCACGCACGTTTCACGAACCCGTGTCCATGTGTAGAAAGGGTTCTTGACAGTTCTTGAACAAGGTGATCATCAGCGTGATCAGTGAGCACCAGCAGCTAGACCGGACTTGTTAATCGGATCCGTTCGTGATCGCGGCTACGACGGGTCTAAGTGTAGTAAAGCGCGAGGTATACTGGATGCCTCTTACGATGAAATGATCTATGACGCCTCCTGTCCTGCACGCGGCAGCGAGGTCTTTTGATGCCCTGTCCACATTTAAGCCGTCTTTCACGCAGTATAAAGACCAGGCGTTGTTGGGTCTTGATAAATCAATGTTGAAGTCACCGGTAATGAAGAGAGGCCTGGTTCTCTCGGCAGATTTATTGTAGGAAGCATAGACCCCGGTTTTTGCGTAATCGACGAGGTCCACGTTGTGGACCACGTGAATGAGTGCATGGTAGTTGAGCGCCTTCCAAGGGTGTTCTGTCTTCAGTTTCCTCACTTTCCTTGTGTCCGCCATGGTGGTGTAGCGGTTACGGTGCTCGGCTGCTGACCCGAAGGTCGCGGGTTCGATCCCGGCCGCGGCGATCGCGTTTCAAAGAATGCAATATGCTAGATGCCCGTGTACTGTGCGATCTCGGGGAACTTTAAAAAATACCAGATGGTCAAAATTAAAGCCCCAACAACTATTAATATTATCACTTTCCTTGCGTGTCTATGTGTGTGTTCGCGTTAACTGTGTTGGTTGGTTGAGACTTTGGCACCTGTGGCACGTACTCGCATAACATGAGCTCTGGTATGCGGGTATGTGCCACACGTGACTGAGAGAAAGGGTTTCATGACGTACGCGACAGGTATTTTGCGTTATTCATGTCATAACTAGTGAATCATGTTCACCATACACTGATCTCCCGCTATGCCAATTTTGGTATATTAGAAGATATGGAGACGACCAGGAGAGCGCCCAGACGTAGGCGGCTAGATAGATAGATAGATAGATACGTAGATAGAAACGTCCAAAGTGCCTGAGGTTCGCTAAGAAATGCTTCGCGTTTAATTTTCGTTGTTGAAAGTTAGCGCTTGTGTTCGTCTCGTTCTTCTTCTTTGTCCGTGTGTCCTCCCGCGCTATGCTAAATGCCAGTTTATGATGAACGAACAAGCCCACATTGGTACCCTTGTTGTTTAATCTGTTGCTTGAATGAATAACCGAAAGCTGAGAGAAAAAATAAAACACAGAAACGGAATTTGCACGCCTTTTAACAGCGAAGCTGTTAAGGCTAGCCCTGATGTGTGCGGCCTACCAGAAAACGGATGTGTGCCACGGTCTATCAGAAAACAATCACAATCGTAAACGGGTATGTGCCACAGAAATCGGGTAAGTCTCACTACTCACCACTGGTCAACTAAAGATGAAGAAGGCAACATTTAGTCCAACAAATGGCTGAGAAGCGTTCGCGGCGAGCCGAAGAGCCCGAGTACGTGCAACCAGAGAATACTATGGAACGGGAAAGGCAACGGCGGCTTCGAGAAAACCCCGAAGCGATGGAAGGCCTACGTCAACGACGACGTGCCCGTAGATCTATGAGGTGCGAACGCTTCGTTTCAGCGCGAGGTTCTGTCTCGGGAGTTTGGACATCCGTGTCGTGTCTGTGACTGTCTGGTGTAACTCGAACCTCTCTACGCTGAGTATCAACGTATAAATAACCTGCATCCTCTGGGTAAGGCCTAGAAACAACCGAAGCGACCAGATGAGTCTTCAGAATTGTCCAGTTTCGCTGTTTCGAGCTTTGCGCGGCTTATTGCAACCTTCGCCAATTTTTTTCTTTTTCTTTTTGACTTCTAATCGCAGCGAGATGCCAGACTAATCTGCCTGCGTTCGTGCGACGCATGAGTTCGTGTTCTCGCCATTCCCGCGTCGTGCCGATGCCAGCCCCGACAACGCTTGGCGCCTTTTTGGTGCATCGTCCCTTACAACAGTTCTAGCTGTGCGACGCGGTGTATCGCGGTAACGATACATGATCCGAGCCAGCCTCTCCAAACGTGCGCGCACCGAGGGGTCCATCCCACAGAAAGGAACGCCGAAACGACACAACAGCGATGGCGTTCACGAGCTGGCCCTGGTACGTCATGCGCACGTCACCTTGCATGCGCATGACATGTTGATGCGTCTGTGTCATGTGATCCTACGGCTCCGATACTGAAGAGGGCAGGGAAGGGACTTGGCTTGCGAAGGCTACACGGGGCTAGTGGCAAGGGTTTCAAGATCGCCTTCTCGCATCCCAGTTTCTCGGCTCATAATGAACCAATTTGAAACATTCTTGTAGCAAAACGCTCTTCAATGCGCACGCAACAACTCCCGGTGTCTAACTACAATTGCTTATGCCACCTCGTGAGCTGCTTTTTCAGAAGTAAATTACAAAGAAAACAAGAGCCACGTGCGCACCACGTTTTTTAATTTATTAAATGCGAAGCATTTCTTAGCGAACCTCAGGCACTTTGGCCGTTTCTATCTACGTATCTATCTATCTATCTATCTATCTATCTAGCCGCCTACGTATGGGCGCTCTCCAGGTCGTCTCCATAACTTGAAATATACCAAAATTGGCATGACAGGGGATCAGTGCATGACGAACACGATTCACTGGTCATGGCATGAATAACGCAAAATACCTGTCGCGTACGTCATGAAACCCTTTCTCTCAGTCACGTGTGGCACATACCCGCATACCAGAGTTCATGTTTTGCGGGTATGTGTCACAGGTGATACAGTCTCAACCAACACAGTAACCGCGAACACACACCCACTGACACGCAAGGAAAGTTAATAATCGTTGGGGTTTCATGTCCAAAACCACGATATGATAATGAGAGACGCCGTAATGAAGGGCTCCGTAAATTTTGACCATCTGGTATTCTTTCATGTGAACCGAGGTCGCACAGTACAGGAGCAACTAGCATTCTGCCTCCATCAAAATTCGACCGCCGCGGCCGGGATCGAACCCGCGACCTTCGGGTCGGCAGCCGAGCACCGTAACCACTACACCACCGCGACGGACGCAAGGAAAGTTAGGAAGCTGAAGACAGAACAGCCCTGGATGACGCTCAACTACCATCCACTCGTCGACGTGGTCAGCAACGTGGACCACGCTGATTACGCAAGAACCCCGTCCAACGCTTCCTACTATAAATCTGTCGAGAGCACCAGGCCTACCATGACCCAACAACGTCTGGTCCTTATACTGCATCAAAGACGGCTTGAATGTGGACAGGACACCAAATACATCGTTGCCACGTCCAGGACAGGCGGCATCAAAGATCATTTCATCATAAGAGGCATCCAGGATTTCCACCAGCTGTACTATGCCTCGCACTTCACTGCACTTAGAGCCCTCGTAGCCGCGATCACGAACGGATCCGAATAACAAGTCCGGTCCAGCTGCTAGGGCTCACTGATCACGATGATGATGACCTTGTTCAAGAACTGTCAAAAACCCCTTCCACACATGCACGCGGGTTCGTGCGTGCTTGCGTTCGTTCTCCGTGCGTTTGTGCGTTCTCCATCATAACGGTCAAGTATAAGCATAACAAAAGTAACAGCTGCAACGCTGACTGCAACGTATGTGCAGTGCACCTGCGCGTGCCACTCGGCTTTGTATATATCTAGGGAAACATTCCTGAATGAAACTTAGTTTGAGTAATGCCTGTCCTGCGCATCGGTGTTCCTTCTTTGTCTTGTTCGGATTCGCACTATTCAGTATTGAAGAAAATATAAGCACTACATATCAGCTTACCGCGTCTGGTGTTGGTAACACCCATGTCAATGTAGGCATCGTTACGCAACTGTAAACTGGTTATATAATACATTATACATATGCAACTGTTCAACATATGAGCGTGCGTATGCCACTTCCACATTTATCTAGCGTCATTCCGTAACGTTTCGCTCAGTGGGAAAAATTACGCCACAGTCACCATCCCGCGCATGCTTCGCATAACATCGATTCCCACGGTACGTGGGATCTGCCGAATTTTTTGATCTAAACCACCCTTTCCCTCGACGGCACTCCACGGTTTCGCATTCGTTCTTCACCTTCCCGCGGCTGCACAGAGGGACCTCCTGTTCCCTGCCCACCGACACACCCAGGTCTCCAAGGCTCTTCTTGACTTCCTTGGGAACACTGGACTGGACAACCGGCTGTACAAGCCACCCGCCGCGTCCTGGGCAATGGACGCCACTCTCCTCTTCTTTCTGATCCCATCTTTATTTCCCTCTCCCCATTCCCCTTCAGACGCTGAGACGGCTTCCATTCCGGTTCACTGCTGCTAGCGGTTTTTCCGGTAGTTGGTTGAACTAGAGGGCTAGGTTGAACCCCATAGAGTTTTAAAAGGTCAGTATTGACCGGTAACATGAATAACGGTTTCAAACTGCACTCGAAAGCGAAATTTGAGGTTAAATAGGGCTCGTATAGGCGCCGTTTTTGAAAATAGGCATTTATAGGCACTTATAGTGATTTAGGCACGAACCCCAAAAATAGGCATTTATAGGCACTATAAAAACACTATAAAACCCCTTCTTAACCTTTAATTCATGCTCACATATCAAAGGGGCACTATAGGAGTGCAAGGAACAAAATAGGCATTTGCCTAAATCCGGTCTCTACTCATGATGTTGCCCGTGCAGTTGCCGTCTAGTTCTTCGCACAACAGAGTTTAAGAAGACCTTGGAACACCAGTAAGTCATAACAGGGTCACAGCTTACTACTGAATTTGGTCGCCTCGCGAACCTCCTGCCGCAACAAAAATCTTGAATCGGTCATGTATAGGCGGGCACAAAATGAACGATTTCTCTGTTTTTTCGCCACCTCTGGAAGCTTCACAGGGAACGGATGGCAAGGAGACCGCCCATAGGTTACATCGCCGCGAGTCACAGCTCTTCTTTTTAGGGGCGAAGCTCCTTAAGCCATGGGTCGTGCGTCCCCGATGTATGTAGTAGCCACCTCTCGTTTAGTTCGTGGAGTGTCCGCTAGATGGCGGTACTTGTATATGATGAAAACACGGCTCAAGGCCGGCTAGATAACCGAGGACGACGAAGTGGGAAGCTCGAGCGGCAACCACGATTTCTCTGAGGAAGATGACGCTCGAGTCTTCGGTTCTTCGGACGTGTTCAAGGTCGGCTAGATAACTGAGGACGACGAAGTGGGAAGCTCGAGCAGCAACCACGATTTCTCTGAGGATTACAACGCTCGGGTCTTCGGTTCTTCGGACTTCTATGCCTGATGCTCACCACCCCTTCACGAAGCGGTTCTGCCAGTCCGATCCCGCAACCCGTTACTGCAGTGGATATTCCTGTCCACCGCTACAGTCGCCGACTGCGAGGCCTTAGTCCCGAGGCCATCCCTCTGGAACTTCTCAGCCAAGCCCTACATCAGGAGAAATGGCCACCGCCGGCGCTTCACAGGTGACTGTTGAGCAGCCGCTGCGAGATGTTATAAAACTATACTTTTAGTATGATAAAATATGATGAAAAGATGTGATGTTATGAAAATATGAATGATGTCATTTAACATTTCTCACGTGTTTAGTTTAGTGGGGCGAATTACTCGTATTCACGGTGTAGAAAAAGAAGTGGTTTAATAAAGGATGGGGGCTCGTAGAGAAAAGAAGAAGACGATGAGGTTCGAATGGGCCCTATGTGTCTGCGTCAGTCTCTCGCGTTTTTAATATTTTTTGGTGCCGAAAACCCCGTGCGGACACGTCGTACTCTCTTCTCATGTATCGAGGGGCTTTCTACTCTGCCACTATACTGGTGAGGAACGATAAACGCCGACGCGGAGATTGACTCCAGTGCAAGCCAGCTGCGAGAACGCACCTAACTTCAACGAATGGATCGACTGAAAGCCAAGCGAGCCTCCCGACGAGCACAGAACACCAAGGTCATTCAGGAAGCCAGATCTCTTCTGAGTACGCCCGATGTTGACATTCCCAAGCTCAAAGGTATGCGTGATCGTCTTTCTTCAAGTAACGACAGGCTATCGAAGATCGATGACGAGATCGAGGAACACATACCGGATGATGAGTTAGGAGTCGAATATGCGACTGCTGCCGAGTACAACGACGAGGCAATCAGCATGCTTGCCGAATTCGGATCGAGGCACTGGAAAGAGCTGAGAGAGCTCGCGCTACTCCTTCGCAAGTACCACCTGTGCAGCCTAACGTCACGGATAACGCTGTTCTACCGCGCAGTTTCTGTCGACCTAGTCTTCCCAAGCTCGATATGCCAACGTTCAAGGAAGACATAAATGAGTGGACTGGATTCTGGGAACAGTTTGAGCAGACAGTTCACCTAAATAACGCCCTCTCGTCCACAACGAAGTTTTTCTACCTGTGGCGATATCTCGACGGCGAAGCAGCAGCGGCCATAGCAGGACTGCCAACATCTGAGTCTTGTTACAACGACGCTATCGATATCCTCAAGGAGCGCTTTGGGGACAGAAATCGAATCGAGCAGCATCACCTAGCCGCTCTAAGGAACCCTAGTCACGTTAAGCAAGGCACTGACGTCCGAGGTCTGAGACGGCTGTACGATACTACACAGCTGCACATTCGTTGCCTGAATTCTCTCAACGTGCCTACGCTAAGCTTCTCCGCCATGCTTATCGACATACTGCAAAAGGCTCTACCGTACGACATCGTTCTTGCGTTTACTAGAGAGCAACGAACTAAAGCATTAAGGAGTGACTCATCCGGCGGCACCCAAGTTGTGTCTGAATCAGCTTCAGCAGCGGCTTCTTCAGATGCCAAGTTGAAAGAACTACTGGCATTCACTCGTGTCGAGTTGGAAAGTCGTGAGCAATGCATGACGCCAAGCGAAAAACGTTGTGAGCGACCTGAAACGACAACAAGAGGTGCCACGGCTTAATTCATTTGTAAAGAAAGCGGACTGCTTTTTCTGCCGCTCCAAGAAGCATGGCACGCGTGCTTGTGACAGCGACCTGTTTCTTGCTTCTAAGAAGGAGAAACTTTCCAAGGACAACCGATGTTTTCGCTGCACGTCCAGGGGTCACCAGGCACGATCCTGTCAAGTTTAGCTAACGTGCTCATCTTGCCATGGAAGATATGCAACAAGCATGTGCGATCCATCGTACCGCAAACCACGGGTCGATGCAGATTCATCAGGAAGCTGCACAGCAGTATTCGTTTCCCCCGAAACAGCAGTGTCAAATTTCACAGAGTTATCGTGCAGTGGGGAGCGAGTAAACAACAAGGATACTGAAGTATATCTGCAGACCTTTCGTGCTTTGATCATCCAAAATAACAAGCACCGCTGTGTCAGAGGCATTCTAGATGGTGGAAGCCAGAGGTCCTTCATCAAAGAAGTAGCCATGAAGATGAGTCTCAAGGTCGTAGGGGAGACAAGGATATCGTTCAATACGTTCGGCAGCGCATCTCCTTCTCGAGCTGAACGTAGGAAAATAGTTGAAGTACCTTTACGCAGTCAACAAGGCACCGGGCTTTACCGTATACAAGCTATTGTTGTTCCGGTGATATGCCACGACATCGCTGCGCCATCAGCTGACAGCCATTTCGTACAACACCTGCGTTTGGAAAACAAGTTCCTGGCTGACGACCGTATCATCCTGCAAGTCGATGAAGAGCCAGAACTTAGTGTTCTTATCGGATCTGACTATCTGTGGAACATTCTGACTGGTGAAGTCATTCGCAGCACGGAAGTTCAAGGGCTCACAGCCGTCAACACTTGCTTCGGTTGGACACTGCAAGGACCGGTTCGTCAGAGAAGCTTTCTCGATCACAGCACTAACTTGGTGGTTTATGTTATGCGAGTGGACACCAGCGAAGTAGAAGATCAAAGGACTTCTCAAGTTTTACGATCTTTCTGGGAACTGGAAACAATGGGCATTGAAGAAGTTTATGAATCATCTGCAGTCAAGTCCTTGGATCACTTCAGAAAGACCACACGAAAGTCCAATGGCCGATATGCTGTCGCTTTGCCGTGGAAAGAGGAATGCAAGCACCTCATCGGAGACAATCGCGACATTGCCGTCAACCGTCTACAGAAGCTGGTGAAGAGACTATCGCGGCAAGAAGGCTTGTTTGACCGCTACGATACAGTCATTCGACAGTATATGTTGCATGGTCACGCAGAAGTTGTACCCAAGGATGTTCGCGATCGCCATCCCGTTTACTACATGCCACACCGGGAGGTCATCAAAGAAGAGTCACTGACCACCAAACTCCGGGTTGTGTTCGATGCATCATCGCATGGCCCAGGACTACTATCACTCAACGACTGTCTGGAAAAGGGAGCTAATCTAAATCCAGAGCTTCTGCGTGTGCTACTTCGTTTTCGATGGTTTTTATTCGCCCTGAACTCGGACATCGAAAAAGCGTTCCTGCAGATTGAGATTCAAGAGCCAGACAGAGACGCCTTTCGATTTCTTTGGTTCGATAAGACACCCAACGAGAAGAACGCTAACGTTGTCGAATGGCGCATGACGCGCGTGCCTTTTGGGTCAACGTCAAGCCCATTTTTGCTGATGGCTACTATCCATAACCACCTAGACAACGCTGGTCCTGAAGACGAGAAGCTTGCGGCGAATCTGAAGAAGTCGTTTTATGTTGATGACTTGCTCATTGGAGCAGATACGTTCAACGAAGCCCTTGAAGTTTACGGAAGAACGAAGTCAATCATGAATGACGCTGGGATGAATCTTCGAAAAGGGAGAACCAATGACGACTCACTGCAAGAAGTGTTTCTGGCGAAAGAAAAGCCGATAGATGGAGGCATTATTACGGTTGTATTGGGCAATACGGCTCTATTGGGCATGCAGTGGAATACAAACTGCGACAGTTTTGAGTTCACTCTTAAGTCAGTAATGGAATACTTAACGTCAACAAAGGCAAATACCAAGAGGCATCTACTAAAGACGGCATCCAGGATCTATGACCCGCTTGGAGTACTCTCACCCTTCACAGTAACAGCCAAGCTTCTTTTTCAGCAATTGTGGGTTCGAAACGTTGCGTGGGACGAAGAGTTGCCCAAGGAAATCGGCACACCATGGAATAAATGGTGCACGGACGTCCTGCAGCTTGGCTCGATTAGAATTCCGCGCTGCGTAAGAAGCAGTCTCCAAGGAGTCACGGATACGGCGGAACTTCACATTTTTGTGGATGCTACCTTGAAAGCATACGGCGCATGTGCTTATCTGAAGGCAACCAACCTCCAAGGCGAGTCTACTACTACGCTCGCAGCAGCGAAATGTATAGTTGCGCCGATGAAAGCACTCACGTTGCCGAAGTTGGAGTTGATGGGCGCAGTTATCGGAGCAAGACTATTGAAGTACATCCGATCTGCGTGGGATCACCGGCAGTTTCCCTGCACTATGTGGACCGACTCCACTATTGTGCTAAGCTGGATCCGAGGAAGCGGGGACAAACTGAACCAGTTCGCCAAAAATAGGGTGAAAGAAATTTCAAGTGTAACGGTCCCAGAAGAATGGCGTTACTGTCCAGGACAAGAGAATCCCGCAAACCTGATTACACGTGGCATGTCTGCAAAGTCTCTTTTGGAAAGCTGCGTCTGGTGGAGCGGTCCAGAATGGCTCCCGCGAACGAGTTCGGAATGGCCTACAGAACCCATCATGGTCTCACAGGAAAATGTGGACCTGGAACTTGAGCCTGTGGTGTTTAAGGTACTCATTCAGGCGAAAAGGAAAGATGACACATTCATCGATCTCACAAGATTCAGTGACTTACAGAAGTTACTACGCGTAA